>NW_004524929.1:436494-445007 GCF_000260255.1 Octodon degus
GCGGCGGCGGCGGCGGCGGCGGCGGCGGCGGCGGCGGCGGCGACAGCGGCGGCGACAACTCCCGCGGCTTCTTTTTCCACCCTAGCCTGGGCGGGAGCAGCCCTCACCCCGCCCCTCCCACTACGCCCACTTCCGGGTGATGGCCGGGCCGGAAGCAGGACCCGCAGCGGAGAGCGGGCGAGCGAGCCCCGGGTCACGTGACGGGGAGCGCGGCCTGGAGTCAGGCTTCTCCCGCCCCCTGCTGCCCCAGGGTGGACGCACAGTTTCGCTAGGAGCTCGCAGTGGGCGTTTAAAATCGCCTTCCCATCAAATTGATGGAGGGCCTTAGCACTAGTTCCCAGCCCTTATTTTGAGCAAAGATCTCGCTAAACTACTGGACACCAATTTGCAGTCCTCGTGCCTCAGCCTCTCAGAATGTTAAGGTTACACGCACATGCCACCATTCCTAACCTTGAGCTCACTTCAAATCCCAGGCTGTCCTGAAACTGGCTTTTAATTTTTATGTTGAAACAGGGTCTCACTAGACCCAAATTTCCTACCTTAGTCTCCTAAGTACTGGGCTCACATGAGTGTGCCACTGTGCAGGCTGAATTTTTAAAATTATGAGCAGTAAAAGAAAGAAAGATTCCATCTTTCTCTTATCCCTCTTAGGATAAAAAGCTGTTAGATAAGAGAAAGGTAGGGGCTGGAGAGATGGCTCAGTGGTCTAAAGCACCTACTTGAAACAAGCTTGGCAAAGCACAGGGACCGCGGTTCGATCCCCAGCACCACATGCCAGCCAGACCCGCCCCCTGGTGGGCTGAGCTGGCCACACATACATGTAATAAATAAATGTAATAAATAAAAATAAATAAATATTTTAAAAAAGATAAGAGAAAGGTAATCACGGACCTATTTCTATTTTTCAACTGGAACAATTTAAGCCCAGTTCCTATAGACAAGTATGAAGTTCAATACTGTAGAATTTTTTAAAATAGGCCAGGTGTGCTGTCATATGCTGGTGATCCCAGCACTTGAGGCTGAGGCAGGAGGATGGAAGCTACTTGGAGACCAGTCTGGACTACATAGTGAGTTCAAGGCCAGTCTGAACTACCTAGCAAGACCTTGTCTCAAAAAATCCAAAGTAATCAAATAACGTAGAATTCAACAGTATATAAACTACAAATATTAAATATCTGTAAAAGACACTGTGTGGGGCCAGGGAGATGGCTCAGTAGAATAAGCACTTCCCTGGCAAGTGCAAGGGTCTGAGTTCAATCCCTGGTTCCACCAAAAAAAAGACACTGTGTGGAGCACAATAAACATCTTTTCAATTGAATAATTTCCATCCTACCACAGTCAAATTCCCATTAAGCCTTCATAGGCAACATGTTTTTTTGGATAGGCAACCTTTAAAATTATCCACAGATCACTTGGGCATGGTGATGCATGCCTGTAATCCCAGCACTCTTGATGATGAGGCAAAATCAAAAGGGCCAGGGAGATAGCTCAGTAGAATAAGTGCTTGCCTGGCAAGCACAAGGGTCTGAGTTCAATCCCCAGTTCCACAAAAAAAAAGGAGAGTTCAAAAAGGTAGCCTGGAGTACATAGCAATACCACAAAAAAAATTTATTCACAGGCCTAAATTTTAGGCCAATTATTTCAGAAAGCATTATCCTCTTCTCCCCCTAAACCTACCCACAAAAGGGGCTGGGAAGATGGCTCAGTAGAATAAGCACTTCCCTAGCAAGCACAAGGCCCTGAGTTCAATCACAGGTTCCACCAAAAAAAAAAAAAAAAAAAAACCTACCCACAAAAATAGAAACCTCTTCCCCCCTCCCTTAAACTTACCCACAAAAATAGAAAATCAGTCTCAGAACTCCTTATGTTCTCAGACATTAAACTATAGTTGTTAATCAATGTGCACAACTTCGATCAAAGTGCATAAGACAAATTCTGGCCAAAATTTAAATTGGTTTTTTCCTCTTTCCTTTTTTTTTCCAATACCAGGGATCTAACTTGGGGACTGTGTGCTTGCCAAGCAGGTGCTTATGTCGCTGAGCCATAGCCCCAGCCAAAACTTAAATTCTTACAAGTTACATATAATGGAGTACAGATGTTAAAAACACCACCACAGAAAATAAAATCACATTATATGAAATTAAGTGGACTACCAAATACAGTATTAGCAAGTTGGACTGTAGCTAATTATTAACATTAAAGCTTTCAAAGAAATTCAACACCACCAGGATTAGAGTTTTATTAGCAGAATATAAACTTGAGCTTGGTGGCACACACACCAGTAACCTCAACATTCTAGGAGTCTGATGCAGGAAGATTCCAAATTTGGGCCCAGCCTGGGCAATTTACCAAGTCTCTATCTCAAAATAAGGTCTGGGTTATATTTCAGGGTGAAAGCCTCAGTGTTCAACATCTCAGTACTACAAGAATATTAAAATATTGTTTTAAATGTAGTTTAACATGAGCCGCAACATCCCCTACCAACGAAACATTTCATCACTCAGCCTTTGCCTTATTTTGTAACACCATCTTTAAATGCAATATCCTTAATCCTCCTTGCCAATGCAAAAGCATACTAATAATTTCTCACAATCACTGTTATTGAGCTTTCAGAATGAGAAATGCCTACAATGGTAATCAAGTTTCCTGGAGATGAGAAATCTCCAAAATGCTTGAGGCAGTACTGGTATCACCAATGAAAATCAACAGGGTTAAGAATTCAACATCTGTGCCTCTTCAACTACTATAGCTCCTCATGGAGTTCAATGAACTTATAGTAACAGACCACAGATGCTAAAAAATACTTTATTTTAGAGTAAGATTTAAAGCATTTGATCTGTTTTTGTTTTTTATTTTATTTATATGTGTGTGTGTGGCCAGCTCAGCCCACCAGCGGGTGGGGCTGGCTGGCATGTGGTGGTGGGGGGTTGAACCACTGTCCCCGTGCTTTGCTATGCTTGTTCTAAGTAGGTGCTTTAGACCACTGAGCCATCTCACCAGCCCCTAAAGCATTTGTAATGTTCACCTCAACTAAAACTTCATAGTCCTCCAATAATGTTCAAAAGACTAGCAATGTTTCTAAGGTGAGTCACTCATCTAAATTCTTGGGGCCGGGGAGATGGCTCAGTAGAATAAGTGCTTGCCTGGCAAGTGCAAGGGTCTGAGTTCAATCCCCAAAAAAAGAATTTAAACTCTTCAGACATAGATACCAGAAAATAGATAAATTTAAGGGCTGGGGAAATAGCTCAGTAGAATAAGCGCATGCCTGGCAAGCATAGGGTCCTAAGTTCAATTCCTAGTACCACAAACAAAAAAAAAGAAAAAGAAAATAGGTAAATTTAATTTGGTAACCTCCCAATACTAGTTATTTAAAACTCAAATGACAGTAATGTTATGGGATAAATTGTGTACAAATCTCTACAGAAGGCTAGAACCTTTTTTGCCAGAGTACACTTGGAAACCTCCAAGATTAGAATGTTGTGACAGATCACATTGTTTAAAACTTTTTCATTTTTTTAATTATTTATTTATTTATTTATTTATTTATTTATTTATTTATTTTGTGTGTGACCAGTTCAGCCCACCAGGGGGCAGGGCTGGCTGGCATGTGGTGCCGGGGGATTGAACCGTGGTCCCTGTGCTTTGCTTAGCTTAGCTTGTTCTAAGTAGGTGCCCCAGACCACTGAACCATCTCACCAGCCCCAAAACTGTTTCATTTCTAATACTGGTCATGATAACTGTAGAATTACCGATCAGGTCAAGTAACCATCAAATTAAGACTTTTGGGTTGTATTTCCTAGTAATGAGGATTAAAAGTAGTCTCACACATGCTAGGAAAATGCTCTACCACTGAGCTGCATTCCCAGCCTAAAATTTTTTTTAACTTATTTGAAAAAATGAAGAGAGTAACAAAGCAAGATAAAAGAACACCCTGGATAAAGCTAGGCAGGCTATTGTAAGGAAAAGCCACACTATTCAAAAATTAAGTTTAGGGGGCCGGGGAGATGGCTCAGTGGAATAAGCGCTTCCCTGGCAAGTGCAAAGGCCTGAGTTCAATCCCCGGTTCCACCAAAAAAAATTAAGTTTAGGACTTTGGATATAGTTCATTAGCATAAGTACCTGCCTGGCAAGCATATGTCCCCAAGTTCAATCCCCTGGACTGCAAAAAATAAAAATAAATAAGTTTAGAAGCTTATTTAGGGATGGGGATGTTGCTTGGCACTTGCTTCACGAGTACTTACTACAATATTTTGTCACACAAAGCAACATATATTTTTGCTGGCAAATGAACAGATAATGTTCTAAAATGTCACACATATAGCTGACAACTATCACACAACAGAAGTGGTACAAACACTGAATGTTTCCAGTCATAAAGTACAGAAGAATGCAGATGAAGAGATATATTACAATCTGATAGAGGCTTCCTTAAAGATGTTTATCTTTCTTAATCACATCTCGGGTTTACATGCATTCAAGCACCAGTGTTATTATGAACATTTCCAGAGACTTTTGTGTTCATATTGTTATCAAAAAGTGGTGCTACTATAGTTATTAATCTTGCAACATATTTTATAACATTGTTATTTCTATTACAATCATGTAATTACTAATGGTGCATTTTTTGTTTTAGACAAGGTCTCACTATGTAGCTTAGGCTACCTCTTAAGTTACAGCAATCCTGCTATCTCAGCCTCCTGAATGCTAGGATTACAGGTGTGTACCACCACTTGGCTTCACTTCAGTGCATCTGATAGACTCTAAGATAGTGATGAAACTTTTTTTTGTGATACCAGGGATTGAACTCAGGACCCTGTGCTTGCCAGACAAGTGCTTAGTCTACTGAGCTATCTCCCCAGCCCCATGATGAACCCTTTAGAGCTTTCAAAGATAACAGTCTGCTACAGCACAAGTATCATAGGTTCATCATCACCGTTCTAAGACATACTGCTTTCAACATACTTCCTATATACCACGGACAGAAAACCTAATACTTTTTATATCTATGACTAAATAATTAGCAATAGACTGTAGTAGGCAAATTTTTCTAATACCATTATAAACATCTCCAATAAACATGTTGTAACATTAAAAGGTCTAATTACAACAAATATCCCAAGAGCCAAAGAGCTCTTCATACAACCTGCTTCACTTTATAGGACCATTGTTCCCTTGGGTCTGGTGACACCCTAAGGCATCTCTTAAGCAAGTATGTAAAGAAAGCTGGAGTGGTAGCACAATGTCCATAATCCAAGTACTTTTGAGGCTGAAGCAAAAGGACTGCCCTGAACTCAAGGCCAGCCTGGGCTGCATACAAAGTTCAAGGCCAGCCTGAAATACATAGCAAGATTCTATTCCTTAAGAAAAAAAAACACAAAAAAAGGAAGAGTAAAAAGCAGTTAATATTGCCCATTTCAAATATAAGCATGAGGGGGCCGAGGAGATGGCCCAGTGGAATAAGCGCTTCCCTGGCAAGCGCAAGGGCCTGAGTTCAATCCCCAGTTCCATAAATAAAATAAAGTATACTCCAAATATAAGCATGAATAGAAAATAGAAGCCACACATAGCCAATATTTGAGCCAAGCTTTTGCTCAAAGATGACCTAAAATAGTTCTGTGGTAAGTTATCCATTAGGTACAATTTCAGATGAATATAGTTAGACTTCCAGATAATAACCAAATTTCCATTTCATATTACTTCACAAAGCTCTTTAAAAAATTTTTCCACTGCTCCCCCAGCAAAGCTCTTCTCAGAAGTTGTAAAGCATTTTTACTTTAATATTAGCATAAAAGTTTGTGGGTTTTTTTTTTTTTTTTTGTGGAACCGGGGATTGAACTCAGACCCTTGCGCTTGCCAGGGAAGTGCTTATAAAAGGTTAATGAAAACCGATCGAATTTAACTTGACTTGCAAAGGAAAAAATAAAACGTACAATGAAGGTTTCAATTGTACTTTATTTCTTCAGTAGGCTATATTTTAATGGATACACAGCACTGTTACTTGGCATCAATTATGATTTCATTTAGAAATAATTTAGCTGTATCATATCAGCTGGCATGATTACTGATCTCTCCATTCCTTGGGGGTGACTCTGCCAACAGGGGAAAGGTTCCATTCTATTCCAATTTGTGTTGCTGTCTGTAAGAATTAAAATTATGTCAGTTACATATGTTTAAACCAAAGTCCACTCCCCCATATAGCCCATTTCTTGAAAATGACAACATTCTGTTCTACATTTAAAATATTCAAACTTACCTGGATACAGAACCCTCCATGTAAGTTAAACCTAACTGTTGTCCTAGTTCTCCAGAGCAGTGCTGTTCAACAAGAGGCAGCCCATCTACTGTCCATCTGCACTACACAACACAGTAGTCACTAGCCACAAATAGCTAGCAAGCACTTAGATGTGCCCAATGTGACTGAGGAAATTTTTATCATAACTGTAAAAGCAATAGCCAAAGAGCCCCTTTTGGAGTGTATTTCCCCTCCAAAAGGTCCTCTGACCACACATTTATGAGATACTGTATCCCTCTAGTTAAGTACACTGTTATTCAAATAGTACATCAGATTCCAGGGCTATATGTGTAGATCAGTGGTAGAGGAGTTAAATAATATACAAAAGTCATCTATTAATGCAATTCTTTTTTTTTTTTGGCAGAACCGGGAATTGAACTCAGGCGCCTATGCTTGCCAGGAAAGCACTTATTCTGCTGAGCCTGCTGAGCCATCTCCCAGGCCCTCCTTAATGCAATTCTTTTTTTTAAACATTTATTTATTTATTGTGTGTGTGTGTGTGTGTGTGTGTGTGGCCAGCTCAGCCCACCAGGGGGCGGGACTGGCTGGCATGTGGTGCTGGGGGATTGAACCGCAGTCCCTGTGCTTTGCCAAGCTTGTTCCAAGTAGGTGCTTTAGACCACTGAGCCATCTCACCAGCCCCCTTTAATGCAATTCTTATGATCAAAAATATTGCACTATGGCCAGGGAGATAGCTCAGCGGCATAAGTGCCTGCCTGGCAAGTGAGGTCCTGAGTTGGACCCAAAGAAACAAAAAAAAAAAAAAATTGCACCTGGTATGTTTTTGTTGAGACAGTCTCAAGACATTTCAGAAAAAAAAAAGACATTTCAGAACTAGAGATGTAGTTCAGTGGCTCAGATCGACCTGGCAAACACAAGGTCCTAAATTTGTCCATATAAAAAAAAAAAAATTCTAGTTTGACCTTGAACTGAGTGATCCTCCTATAAGAGTTTGTCCCCATGCCAAGGTAAACTTCATTAAAGGTTGATGTCTACCTTTTAAAACCAACTTAAATACTTATTAAAATTTCAAAATTAGTACTTTTAACCAGCAAATGCAATGACTAGTAAATAAATTGGTGTACCACACAAAAAGCTAAAACATAGAATGCAAGTTAAATTACATCTCTATTAGGAATACTGTGCTCAACTCTCAAATTTTTATAAATAATACTGATCACACATACACACACACACACACACACACACACACACAAAATGATCACTAACATATATACAGGAGAATGACGCAAAATTGTAAAACTCCTGGCAACCATAGAGCAAAAAAAACACCAACAGAACTAAGGATGTCTTATTTCACTGCTATTTTTGTTTTAGCACTGGAGATTGAACCCAGGGCCTCATGTATGCTAAGTACATGCTCCGTATCTCCAGCCCATGGTAACAATTTTCTATTATGTTATAGCTGTCATATTGTGGCGGCCTACACCCATTATCCCAGTACTAGGGAGGCGAAGGTAGGAGGAACATCATAAGTTCAAAACCAACTTGGGCTACATAAGTGAGTTCAAGGTCACTACACTATATAGAAAGACCCTGTCTCAAAAAAAAACAAAAACAATTATTTGGACTGCAACTCAATGATGCGGGGGCCAGGGAGATGGCTCAGTAGAATAAGCGCTTCCCTGACAAGAGCAAGGGTCTGAGCTCAATCCCAGGTTCCGCAAAAGAAAAAAAACCTCAATGATAGGTAAAATATGGAGGAAAAACTCAACTATTTATTCCCCACCTGGATATTTTTCCAGAAGAACTGAAAACACCATACCACAGCAATATATGTGCATCAAGTTTATAGCAACACAATGTGTCAAAGCTAAATCTTAGAAACAATCCAAATGCCCATTGACTGAAGAATGGATAAAAAAGATGGCATTTTTAAATACAATGGAGTATTACTCAGCCATACAAGAAGTTAAAGTTGAGGCTTTTATAGGTAAATGGATGCAGCTAGACAGCATAAGTGAAATAAATCAGACCCATATGTATAAACATTGCCTCACTAGTGTGAGAACCTGAAATAATAAATAAAATCTAAAAGATACAATAGATACTACAAAAGAAATTGTTCAAAGGGAAGGAACAACTGGGATGAGGGAAAGGAGAAAGGAAAATTTTGCATGCTTATATTTGGTATCTAAACAACTAATTTGAAGATATTATGCATTATACCCATTGTTGAATTCCTATTTTGTTTAGTAAA
>NW_004524929.1:445179-446599 GCF_000260255.1 Octodon degus
CCTGATGCTTTGCTAAGCTTGTTCTAAGTAGGTGCTTTAGACCACTGAGCCATCTCACCAGCCCCTTGATTCCCTTTAAAAATAAAAAAAAAAAATCAATTAAGTTAAGGGTGGTGTACCACTAAAAAAAAGAAGGACGTGTATTTTACTCAGTATAAGATCTTTCATCAGGGCCGGGGAGATGGCTCAGGGGAATAAGCGCTTCCCTGGCAAGCGCAAGGGTCTGAGTTCAATCCCCCATACCGCAAAAAAAAAAAAAAAAAAAATGATCTTTTGCCATCTACTCAATATGGAAAGGGCTACCTTGTGATCTAGTAAGCAATTTGTTATTTTGAAATGTTAACACAAAAGCAAGGGGAGGGGATATAAAAAGAATCAAGATATGTTATGCACATGTAACAACTCCCCACAATGAATGTAACCATGTGCTACCAACATATACTAATAAAATTTGTAAAGCTAAATGGAGGGCCAGGGAAATGGCTCAGTAGAATAAACGCTTCCCTGGTAAGTGCAGAGGCCTGAGTTCAATCCCCAGTTCTGCAAAAAAATTAAAAAAATAAAATAAAGGGGCCGGGGAGATGGCTCAGCCGAATAAGCACTTCCCTGGCAAGCACAAGGGCCTGAGTTCAATCCCCTGTTCCGCGAAAAAAAAGAAAAAATAAAATAAAATAAAAGGATATGAAGAAACATTTCCACTAAGTGGGTAGTCTTCTAAATCCCTTCTAAATAGAAGTGTAGACTTCTATGTTAAAACACTTTAAATAGCATGCTAGATAAAATTGAAATATATCTGAAATAAAAATTATAGAGGTAGAGGGTGTAGTTCATTGGTAGAGTGCTTATCTAGTATATGTGAGGTCCTGGGTTAAATCCCCAGCACTGTTAAGGAAAAAATTAAAGAAAAAAAATTGGTAATACTTACATAGGTCCATGCAGCAATACAGAATGTGACTCCACCAACTAATATAGCATTACCATATTTGTCATGAAAATCAGCTGTACGTTTCTGGTGGCTCTGCCTTGTTACCATTTGTTGAATGCTTCGCACTTAAAAAAATGTAGAAATGTATGAATTATCAGGAAGAGAAAACACATGATTGACAATGTCAATGAGAAAGCCAACAAATTGTATAGTATAGCACAACTGAATGTCCCATGCAGCTAAAAACAGAGTAACATTTTGAAATTCATCCCCAAAAAAAGATGAATTAATTGCCAGGCATGGTGCCACAAGCAGGTATCCTCAGCACTGAGAAGCAAAGGGAGGAGAATCTCAAATTTAGACCCAACCTGGGCCACATACTGAGACCCTGTTTCAAAACAAAAAATATGACCAGGGAAAAAAATTTAAAATAAAAAACAACGGGCCAGGGGCTGGTGAGATGGCTCAGTGGTCTAAAGCACCTACTTAGAACAA
>NW_004524929.1:446880-453179 GCF_000260255.1 Octodon degus
GGGGGCTAGGGAGATAGCTCAGTGGAATAAGTGCTTCCCTGGCAAGCACAAGGGTCTGAGTTCAATCCCTGGTTCCGCAAAAAACAAAGCCATGGCTAGGGATATACTCAGTAGTATAGGGCTCTCCTAGCATGTGTGAGGGCTCAAGCCCCTGTACTGAAGAGGAAAAAAAGGGCTCATAAACTCAAAATGAATTTCAAATTAAAGCAACAAACTTTATGACGTTAAAATCTCAACCAACCAGGGCCAGGGAGATGGCTCAGTGGAATATGCACTTCCCTGGCAAGCACAAGGGCCTGAGTTCAAGCCCCAGTTCCGCGCAAAAAAAAAAAAAATCTCAACCAACTCCCCCCACCAAACTAGGGTAGTTATAACTTTACTAAAAAATAATTACTAAAAAAGTTACTAATAAATAAGGTACCATGCTACAAAAAAAGAGTACATAAAATCTTTACAATTCCAGGATAGGCCAGGTGTGGTAGTTCAGGTCTGTAATCCCAGCGCTCAAGCTGCTGCTGCAGCAAGATTGCCAGTTTTAAGTCAGCCTGGGCTACAAAGTGAGTTCAAGGTGAACCTCAGTTGCATTGTGAAACTCTTCCTCAAAAAAAAAACAGAAAAAAAAAATAAATAAAAATAAAATAAAATAAACAGATTTAAGACCACCTGGGGGAAGTGTAGGGTGGTGTAAAAAGAATCAAGATGTGTTACATGCATATAACAACTCTTCGCAAAGAATGTAACCATGTCCATGTATTACAACCATACTAATAATTTTTTTAAAAAAGATACATGGATACTGGGACATTTACACTGAGTGATAATTAGATAATCTCCTAAATCCCTTCTAACTACGAGGATTGTTAAATTTGAACCCAGAAAGGGCATTTTAGTGAAATCCTTCTCAAAAATAAAAATATACACAGGGCTGGGGATGTAGCTGAGTTTGAAGGGCCTGGGCTCAACCTCCAGGACTGGAGATTGAACGGAACTGTGGGCCAGGGAGATGGCTCAGTAGAATAAGCACTTCCCTGGTAAGTGCAAGGGTCTGAGTTCAATCCCTGGCCCGCCAAAAAAAAAAAAAGAACTAGTTAAAAATGAGCCTAAAGTACATATTAAGACACTGTTTAAAAAAAAAAGAAAAGAAAGAAAAAAAGGAAGGTGGAAGGGCAGGAAGGAAGGCGGAAAGGGAGGAGAAAAAACAAGAATGCATCTAAGTTCCACAATGGAATAAAATAAAGCAAAAAAAAATCTTTCCCTAAGGTACAAAACTCTATTTGCTTAAAGGGCAAAGAAGTTGAGATTACCAAGAAATTCTGGCTTGAAAACTCATTATTACCCAAGTGGATTTCCTTAGACCTCTCCTCTATTTAAAAAAAAATGATAATCACACATTGGTAATATCATACAATCTTCACCAACCCTATGAGATATTATAATGATGGTGATGATGATATTTAGAGATGGGATGTTGCTGCATAGTTTAGGCTGGGATTGAGTGCATTATTAGCCCAGGCTGGCCTCAAACTCCTGGCGATTCTCCTGCCTCAGGCTCCTGGCTCCTGAGTGCGCTGGGATAAGAGGCATGCATCATGAACCCAGCCGAGATATTACTTACTAATCCTTTACTTTACAAGGAGAAAAAAAGGTTCACAAAGATTAAATCCGAAATATGGCTTTTAGCATTAAAAAAGCCAGGAGGTTTTTTAATTTCAAAAAGCAAAAACATAAGTTGGTTGTCTAGAACACAATCTAGTAATAACGTAAGTGAAAGTAACAGTACAGCTAAAAAAACTAATGGTAATTTCCTAAAATCACCTTCACTTGCCTCATTCAAGGTCACCTTCAGCACAAATCAAGCAAGGAACTTAATTTTTTCTGTCAATACCTAATACAGAACTAAACTTCCCTGCACCTGCCTAACTTTCAAATAAGACTTTTTTAAATAACCACGATTGCTCGCAGGCCAACTAATTTTGCATTAACAACCCACAAATAACTTCAAAGCTGCAAGGCTACCACTTAGGTTATAGCCATGCAAGGAAACCGAGTAAAAAACTAAATTTACTTTCCTACAATGGCTAGAGGGATTGGAGAGAGACTCTTCTAGGTGGGGTCATGAGTAAATGTACCCCAAACTAAAACTTGTATCTTTTAAAACGTCCCTGAGGTCCATCCCAAAAATCGTTCAGATAACAGGTTACTTAAAAATTAAAATGCAGTGCTAGGCAATGACTGTGATAACAGAAAGAGAGCTGGAAAACAAAACAAAAACACTGAGAGAGAAAGCCACTGCTAAGGAAATTTTCCCAACGAAGAGAACAAGGTAGACCAAGCATTTAGAATGAGGATAGCATTGGGAACTAAAGGGCAAGAGAGACAACAGGGGAAATGAATATAAGGCTGCTGGAAATGACTTGACCATAATTTTTGCTCACCTGGAAAACGACCTAATGCGTTTTTGGCCAAGGGAAACATCGTGGAGTTGAAGTTGAAACCGTAGTTACTGCAGCTGCCGGCTGGGTGCAAATTACTTCCAGATACCCTTGCAAAGAGCCCTGAAAAACAAAATGGCTTCCCATAGAGAACCCAATGAGATTTGATGCAATCTCGCGAGATTTGTTAAACCTATAGAAATCCTAATCCTCTTTACCCGGAGGAAAAACAAAGGCTTTTTGGGAGATGTAGTTTGCACCTGTATAAGTGAGGTAGATGGTGGTTAACAAAGAATGAGCAAAACTGCGTGGTGGCCATGCTTGTAATTCCAGCACTCGGGAATCCGAGGCAGGAGGATCGCTGAGTTCGAAACCAGCCTGGGCTACGAAGTGTGCTCAAGGCCCGCCTGAACTGCATAGCAAGACTCTGTCTCAAAAAGACAAATAAATAAATATAAAAATGCGCAAACTCCTTGAAGCAAAGTTTAGGGCTCTACTGAGAAGTAAGCAGGCATAGATTCCTTCCCCTAGTCACCTAAGACTTCAGTTTCAAAATGGCATTAAAAGTTCAAGATGCAGGTCCGGAGATATAGCTCAGCAGCATAAGCGCCTGCCTGGCAAGCGCAAGGTTCTGAGCTCAAGGTCCTGCGTTTGATCCCAGGTACAGAAAAAAAAAAAAAAAGACATTCATTGGGGGAAAAAAGTTACCGTCTGAGAGGACAGAAGGGAACTCGAATGGGTTGCTTTTTCTAGTGGTTTTATAGCGCAAAGCCACCAGGTGAGGCAGGTCTAAGGTGGGAAACAGTTTCCGGGGTGATAGCTCAGAGGCATAAGCGCCTGCCTGGCAAGCACTCGAACCCCGGTCCAAAAAAATGACTAAGGTGGGAAACATGGGACCTTGCAAGATGGGCATGATGGGCTGGGAGATAGCTCAGTGGAATAAGTGCTTCCCTGGCAAGCGCAAGGGCCTGAGTTCTAATCCCCGGTTCCACCAAAAAAAAAAAAAAACAAGACAGGCATGAGGTGGAGCAAAACTATAGTTAATTAAATCAGGATCAAATAGCAAGTGGACAAAAAAAAAAAAAAACGGGGGCCTTTCCTGTAGGGGTTGGACTAGTGGCTCTTCCTTGCTTTTTAAAAGGTTGATACCTATTTAAATAATCTGTCCCTGCCGTCCATCCCTAGGGAGGTATGTGGCTAATTTGTTTAATCTTTTTGATACAGGGAGAAAAGCTGATCTCGGGTGGGTGACCTCTAAACGATATAGGGAACCTCCAAATGACATAGGGAAAAAATGATCTCCCGACCTGACCTGCACGAGTTCATGTTCTTTAAAACTGAAGAATGAATTTTAGGAACAAACGGAAGTTATGAGCAGAATATATTTATTGAGGGAAAGAAAACTCTCCAAGAGGACAGGAGGGGGTCCCAAGCGGGATGTCCCCCGGAAGCTGTCTCTTCCAGGGACTTTTATAGTGTAAAACCATGTGGGTCAAAGGTGGAGAGAATGGGAACTTGCTTAGGTGGATGTGGGGTGGGACAAAAGTATAGTCAACCAATGGGATTACAAGCACCATTGCTCAGGTAAGATTGATTACGCCCAGGACCAAATGGGGAAGTGAGTCACAGAGTAAGCGGGCATGAATACAGGGTTTTTTCCTGTTGGGGGTTGGAATATGGGACAGGGTCTCTTCCCGTTGGGGGTTGAGCTAGTGACTCACTTGGGTCTTTTCAGGTGACCAATACCTATTTAGAATATCAATCCGGGGCGCTACTCTTTTAGCATTTGTTTGGCCTTTAGGTCTTTCGGTCTGGCTCACAGCAGGAGCATCCGCCCCTCCCACAGTTGTAAGGCATCCCGTTTTCTGTGCTGTCTCCTTCAAGGGCCTGGCCTTGTCTGTCTGCCTATAATATTTCTATCTAACTCAGTTGCCTGCAACATTTTGTCTTGAGGTCTAGCCCACGGCAGAAGGGGCGCGCTTGTCCCTCCCACAGTTGCAAAGTCTTTTGTCTTCTCTACTGGCTCCTTCTGAGGGCCTCGCCCTGGCTGCTATAATATTTGTATCGAACTCTGCTGCCTGCAGGAGAATTGCCTCGAGTTGGAGGTCAACCTGAACTACAATGTGCGAAGTTGTCTCAAAAAAAATCAAACAAATGGGGCGGGGAAGATGGCTCAGTAGGTTAAGCGCTTCCCTGGCAAGCGCAAGGGTCTGAGTTCAAACTCCAGTTCGGAAAAAAAAAAAAAAACATTGGAAGAACAAAGAAAAATGAACTAGAACGCAGGGAGCCACCAAATCCTAGCCTCTTGAACTTTATTTTTTTGTATGTGATACTGGGAGATTGAGCTCAGAACCTTGCGCTTGCCAGGCAGGTGCTCATCCCCCAGTAAATATATTCTGCTCTTAATCTCTGCTGTTCTTAAAATTCATTCTTCGGTTTTAGAGAACACACACTCATCCCAAGTATTTTTCAGAATGGGAATTTCATTCCCCTATGTCACTCCCAAGTGCTGGGAATACAGATGTGAACCACCACACCTAATATAATTTTG
This sequence comes from Octodon degus, assembly GCF_000260255.1. Lineage (NCBI taxonomy): Eukaryota > Metazoa > Chordata > Mammalia > Rodentia > Octodontidae > Octodon > Octodon degus. The sequence continues at coordinate 451,864 of NW_004524929.1, forward strand.
AAATAATTCCCAAATTTAGAGAAAAGGTGTAAAAATATTAAAAAACACTGGGTGGGGGAAACATAACAGTGGCACAATCCACACAGCATAATTGAGGCCTTGGGATCAATCCTTAGCACAAATGAAATAAAATAAAAAATTTTAAAATCTTAAAACTACATTAGGGCCAGGCGTGGTGGCACATGCCTGTAATTCCAGCACTTGGGAGACTGAGGCACAAGGATTACTGGGAGTTCAAGACCAGCCTGGGCTACAAAGTGAGCCCAAGTCCAGCCTGAACTGCATAGTAAGACCCCTCAAAAAACCAAACAAATAAAAAAATGCATTAAGATACATATGTGATAAAAAAACTCATTGACCTGCTGACTGTAAAATCTTGGTGGGTACTCACAGTATAATTCTTTCAATTTCTCTGCATTTTGGGATAGTTTCACAATTAAATATTAGGGGTAGGAAGGCAAGAACTTTTGTATGAGCTGAGTGTGATGGTGTGTACCTGTACTCCCACCATTCTCTCAGGAAGCTGAGACAGGAGTATCTGTGAGTTCAAGGCCAGACGGAACTACACAGCAGGAGCCTGTCTCAAAAAACAAACAAAACTCTTGCATGGTCAGTGTTTTAGTATTTTTTGTGATAAAGTCTTGCTATGTAGTCCAGGCTTGGTTTGTACTCCTTATGCAACCTAGGCTGGCCTGAAACGAGCCAATCCTCCTCCCTCACCCTCCCAAGTGCTGCAATTTGAATGCTTCTGGCCCAAGTACAAACTGCTAAATTACCATGGCCCAGATCCAACATGGCTGAATTACCAACACAGCAGCTTATCTTCCCAACGACCACTTCCTCCTTCTTCCCCACTCCAGCCCTGGATACAACTTCCTCTTACCTTTCCCACACACACAAGAGCCTCCAATCAGCTCCTTGTGTGTCACTAGACCTGCCCCTCAAACTCCACCCCTAGCAAGTCTTATCCTCCCCGTTTCAGATCAGAAGGTCTTCCTGTGTCCCTGCCTTCAGTTCTCTCTGGGTTAATAAAGGCTTCCCCTCCCCTTTTATTTCTTCTTCTCTGCTACGCTGCCACTGCCACTGCCACTGCCACTACCACTACAAAACCTAACAGGATTGCAGGGGTGTGCCACCACACCTAGCTTTGTATACCTACACCTGGGCTCACCAATTGGTTATATTTTGCCATTTCTTTTTTTTTTCCTCACAAGGTCTCAGCATGTAACAAAGACTGGCCTCTTTTTTTTGGGGGGGGGTGGAACCGGGGATTGAACTCAGGCCCTTGTGCTTGCCAGGCAAGTGCTTATTCCACT
>NW_004524929.1:454069-461705 GCF_000260255.1 Octodon degus
AAAAAAAAAAAAAAAAGACTTCTCTGAAGAGTTAAGTCTCTCTATATCTGCTTTACAATAAGCCTTATCTACTATACTTCCATGCAGCTATTTACATATTTGACAAGGCCCACAAGGGACAGAGGAGCTGGGAGTTGGGAGCGATTCTTTGCAATGTCAGGACCTGGGTTCCTGGTGAGAGACAAGAGGCACTAAGTTGGCATTACCAATAATGAGATGAACCAAGATCATATACCTCTTGATGAAATGCTCGAAGAAAACATACCAATCATGTAGTATTCCTGCCAGAAGTAAATAAAGTGAATCTACTAGTGAGGAAATAACACAGAATCACAAACTGAGGGAACCTTTACATAATATCTGGACTGTGCTAAATATTACAGAGCGCAGACCTGTAGAGTCAGGGAATTACAGTTCTGCCACCTACAGTTGCCTGATCTTGGTTTGGATCTGACCTTTATCTAGATTACTTAAGGATCCTGCACCTTACTTCCTTCATATGTAAAATTGAGAGGGCTTACTTGTCCTGGTGGGCTGAGTTGGCCACACACACACACACACACACACACACACTAAATAAATGTTAAAAAAAAAATAATAATTAATACTTTGTACATTGTTATCTTCTTAGCGGTTATCCATAGTACAAGAAGCAGACAGGATATCCTGTCCAAACACCATTACTACAAATCTTTCTTCTCATTGAATTAAGTGAAAGTAGCTGTATATCTATTCTAACTATTCTGTACGTACAAATACAAAATGGTCCTTCCTTTGTATCCTTTTTTGTTTGTTTGTTTGTTTAGTCCTGTCAGAGATGGGTATTCTATTGGCATCTAAATACTACAGGTATTTGAATTCAGCAAAACAATCCAACATAGTCCGGCAGTCCACAATAGTAGTGGGTCAACTGCAGAAGTTGTTGACTTGAGCCTTTTACAGCTCAGCATATTAATATGGCTTTACTTTACATACCTCATTTCTATACTTTTTTTTCATTTTTATACTTTTCTGCTGGATGGTTAAGACCAAGATAAAGCAAAACCTTTATAACAAAAAAAAGGGGGTTGAGGAGATGGCTCAGTAGAATAAGCGCTTCCCTGGTGTCTTAGTTACTTTTTACTCGTTGCTGGGACAAATACCGGACACTCAAAATGATGGAAGGAAAGGTTTATTAAGCTCACAGTTACTGGAGGGTTCAGTCCATATTCCGCTGGCTGCAAGGCAAACAACAGCAGTTCATGCAGCAGAAAACAATGAAAAGCAGAGGAGGAGCAGCAGCTGCAGTGGTGTCCATCAAGCCTCTCTCTTCCCTCTGCGCTGACTGCGAAGACCAGCGCTCCACAGTGAAGATCGGAGCTCCTCCAAAGTGGCGCGGCTGCCGAGATCAAGCTCCTTCCAAGACTGAGACTTCTCCACGGAAGCAGGGTGGGGCAGCAGGAAACCAGGCAGGGCGGCTTCCTGCCTTTCTCAATTCCTGAGCCCTGCCCACCTGAAGGGCGAGGCCCCCATCCTGCCAGAGCTGATTCAGCCAAGCTGACACAATGTATCAACTAACACACCTGGCAAGTGCAAGGGCCTGAGTTCAATCCCCAGTTCCACAAAAAAAAAAAAAAAAAAAATCCCCAGTTCCGCAAATAAAAGACCTGTATAACAAGAAATGTAACTTTTGTATTTGATAAGGTCAGTCAAGTCCCCTCAGGGTTATCCTGTAACCCTGTACCATACTTTGTAGATCCTTTGTCAGTGTCAGTCATGTGGATGAGTCACGGCCATTGCTTGACCAATTTGCTCTCTGTGAAAGCCTGAGAGAATGTTTTCTCTCCATGTAACTCTCCTTAGACACACTGTACATCATTGATCACATTCCTCTGTGGCTCCATTATCTCCTTGATTAGAAAATTTGGGGCACAACTGAGTTACATTATGTTACAGTATAGGTTCTCCTATGTCCTGAGTCTTCACTGACCTTGAAAGGCTAGGGCCAAAATGTTGGCTAAGCTTGCAGCCCTTCCTTTTCTCCAATTTTTGATCTGCAAACTTAGGTTGTTAACCCTACAGAAGAGAAGCTTAGTATTACCTGCAACATAGGCAGTTCGGTTTACTCTAACTATCTGTCTAAATATCAAACATCTTTGGCATAACATGGAAAAGTTATTTTCCATCAAGTATTGATGTGTTGAACTTTAAGTCCTTACAGAATATGAAGAAAAAAATAATTTAGAAAAGGAATAAACACATATTTTTACACAGAAATTTAGAAATCTAACCATATACAGCATTGTAACAGGACAGTCCTGTGACATTTTTTTTCTTGTGTCTTTTTTTTTCATTACCCATTTTAAAAAAGAAAAACAAAAACCAAAACAAACAAAAAAAAAAAAAAAAAAAAACCTTTTACTTGCGAGACCATATGGTAACAATTGGTATGTCATGACAAGAAGTACCTATTTAGAAGACCAGAATGACAGGCATTCCAAACCTGACCCTTCTATTACACAGTGCTATCTTCAGTGCAGTTGCTTGGTTCACAGGTATCAGCATGTATAGTTTAGTCAGGGTGAGAATCCTACCAATTAACTGCTAGCTTCAAAAACCTGCTGATGTTTCCCAGGATCATTGCCTTGCCCATCTTGTGCGTACAAATGTATGGCTTTGTACCTCTCCTGTTTCCCACCTTTTCTCCTTACCCTCTCGTTGTCCAGTCCTCAAGTTCTCGCTTTCCTTTTAGTTGTGTTATACCTTTCTATTTGTACTTCAGAGAAGTTTTGCAGTGGCACACAGGCATCTGAATGCAACAGGAATTTTGAAATCTTTTTGTGCACACAAGAGTTACTCCAGGGGTTCATGGGCTTATGATGATTATGATGCACATCAACAAATATCTCTTTGGTTCTTTTCAGGTGGTCAGTGTTTCCTTAACGTCCTTATTTCATGTATGAAATTTCAGAAAGAAACTTGCAAACAATAAGTTCTAATCTAAATCAGGTCTCAGCACAAGGGAGAGGGATCATAAAAGAATGTTTCTTTTTCTGGTGTCAGTGGGCACAGTATATGGCAAACAGGAATATCATATGCCTTCTTCTAGAATAGGGGAACTGTGTCTTTGAGTCTGAGACCCAGTAAAAATTTACAGACAGGGCCCGGGGAGATGGCTCAGTAGAATAAGCACTTCCCTGGCAAGCACAAGGGTCTGAGTTCAATCCCTGGTTCCGAAAAAAAAAAAAAAAGTTTACAGACATATACGGGGGTCTGTGTTTCTCTGCTTAACTATGACTGTCACAACATGCTATTTGGGCCTGCTTTCCCTCTTGGCCTGCTAATTTCAGGCAAGCACTTATTCTACTGAGCCATCTCCCCAGCTCAGCTTAGTGGCTTAAGCGCCTGCCTGGCAAGCATAAGGTCCTGGTGATAAATAAATAAAATGAAGTTACTGAAAATAAATAAATAAAATGAAGTTACTGTTTGTTCCTGTGTAATAAATAAATCTCTTGTAAAGAATACATGTAAATTATGAGTTTTTTTTTTCTTTTGCAGTACCAGGGACCGAACTCAGAACCTTGCACTTGCCAGGAAGGCTTATGCCACTGAGCTAATTCCCCAGCTCATATGAGAGTATCTTGCACATTTTGTTTTGTTTGGCAAGGTTTGAAATTGAACCCAGGGCCTTATGCTTATCTCAAAAAAGACAAAAAGAAAGAAAGAAAAGAAGTGAATGTGGAACAGGAATAGAGCTCAACGGTACAGCACCTGCCTAACTCGTGCAAGGTCCTCAGTTTCATTTTTCATAAAAGAAAAAAAGATGTCCAGCCGCGGAAGTGCACGTTTGTAATCCCAGCACTGGAGGCTGAGACAGAAAAATCACACATCAACACCTCGGCTAATTTAGCGAGTCTGCGGGACCTGTCTCGAAATAAAAAAATTAAAAATGGGAGCTGAGTGGAAAGTCCTAGATTCAATGCCCAGAACCATAAGGGGGGAAAGGAGACTGTAAAAACTTCTACATGAGTCTTTGGGAGAAAGATTCCATTTAAGCAACCTCAAGGAATTTTGAACTAAAAAAAAACCAAAAAAAAAACCCAAAAAACGGCAACAGTCCACTAGTGCGCATGCGAGTTTAAAGAGCCGCACAGCACGGCTTTACTTGTAAGGAAATGGGCAGGCCATTATTTTTAGCTGGCCAATGAAAACCCTCCAGATTATCCTTTTTCTATTGGTTAGCAAGAACCAATTAGAAGCGAACTGTCCTTTAGCGGGCGACGGGCTCTATCGCGCTCTGACGTAATGTGAGGGGTCGACTTGAGGGGCTGAGCGGAGCCAATGAGGAAAGTCCAAGGGTCGGTTTGCCTGTTCTCACGCCCCACCCTCGGACCCTGCTGGAGGAAAGTTTCGTTTAGAGGAGCGAACATGGCAGCGCGTAGGTGGCTTTGGTATGCCTCTGCAACTGTGGCGGTGGCGCTGCTGCTCTTGTACCAGGTTCCCTCTGCCTCTGCCCAAAGAAAGAAGGAGGTAAGAATACGGATGTTAACAACAGGGACTTTACCCAAAGTGTGGGACTTAAAAGAGTCTGGTCACTCTCTGTGCCCTTTCCCCGCCAGTTTCTGTGCCTTTGGCGTCTTTAATTCGTGGATTTTCCAAGTTGTTGTCTCTTCAAGAGGAGGAGCTGTAGCTCCTCATTTTCTGAGAAGGTAGAGTCAGAGAAGGGTACAATAGGTTCCAGCCTGGCTTCTGTAGGCCTATACATGTACATAGCTACAACTTTTGTCCCTTCTTCGAGTTTGGACCCCATTGTAACGTTGGGGATGGGGAGTTCAATTTTAGCTCCGGAGAGTATCAATATGAGAGCGTCTTCCACTTTCGGCAAATGTTGCTCCCTCGTAGTTGTATAAAAGTGCCCGTTTTCTAGCATTTTCTCATGAGGAAGGTGAGCATTAGACTACAGTAAAATCATCCCAGGTTTATTAAACTCTTCAAATAGTCATTCAACAAATAACATGCGTGTTAGGCACAATTCTAGGCGCTTAGTGCACATAAATGAACAAAGCTAAATAATTTCTTCGGGTGGAAATTACAGGCTTTAGGAAGTGAAGGTACATTACTCTACTCACCGTTAAGCAGTCCCAGCAGATAAATTTTATTTATTTATTTATTTTTGCATCTGAAGAGCAGATGAATTTTAACGTTGTGTTTTGAAATATTTATGACCAAGAGTCATATACTTGTAGAGCTTTAGAAAGATAGTAGTGTTATTTATACTCTCCAATTTTATAGAGAAAACACTGAGTTCTGGGTTTACACATTTAACTATTGCAGGAAGACTAACGCTGTCAGCTATTTCTTCTACATGCTATGCTTCCCTGAGTTCAAAAACCCTGTGGGCCCACTTGTAAAATAAGTTAAACATGTCAGGTGCTTAACTTGAGCTTAAGCAAGAAAGAAGCTATCTTTTTATGTTGGTAGGTATTTGTAATACTCTATTAAAATTAAGCTAGTAAATTAAAACAATAAATTACTTAGCCTGGCAATAATAAAAATAGTTACTAAAGGTGTGGTAAGGTGAACACTGGAACTAGAAATAGAAACTGATGTTCTTTTTGGAAAGAGTGTTAAGCCATTTTTATATGAAAAACAAGATGGAGAGCAATGCATAATTTTATACTCTAGAAAACTTATTTTTTAAAACCCATATGCCAGGCGTGACAGCACGCACCTGTAATCCCAGCACTCTGGAAAGCTAAGACAGTAGTGTTGCAAGTTTGAGCCCAGCCTGAGCAATTAATTGAAACCTTATCTCAAGATTTTATTTTTTTTTAATTTTTTTTATGTATGTATGTATGTATGTGTGAGTGTGTGTGTGTGTGGCCAGCTCAGCCCACCAGGGGGCGGGGCTGGCGGGCATGTGGTGCTGGGGGATCGAACCGTGGTCCGTGTGCTTTGCTAAGCTTGTTGTAAATAGGTGCTTTAGACCACTGAGCCATCTCACCAGCCCCTCAAGATTTTAAAGATAACAAAAATAAAAAGGGTTGGAAATGTAGCTCATGGTGAAGACCCTGGGTTCAGTCCCCAATACCACAAAAATAATAGTAAATTAAAAGCTCTCATATGTAATTACATGTGTACGTATAGAGAGACCTCCATAAGGAATTTTTTTTTTTTTGGCGGTAGCGGGGATTGAACTAAGGACCCTGCGCTTGGCAGGCACGCAGTTATTGCACTGAGCAATCTCCCCAGCCCTGTAAAGATTATTTTATTTATTTATTTATTTTGGCAGAACCAGGGATTGAATTTAGGCCCCTATGCTTGCCAGGGAAGCACTTATTCTACTGAGCCATCTCCCCAGCCCTCCTGTAAGGATTATTGATGCAGTTCCTTAACTGGCCATCTCTGGGCCTGCGCAGTTCCTACTGTTGATGAAGGAAATGCCTTCAAGTTTTACCTTATATACTGGTGCTGTCTGAACTTCCACAGTGATCATTATTCATTTGAGTTTTTGTTTGTTTGTTGAGACAGGCTCTCATTACATAGTCAAGACTGGTCTTGAACTCAGTATGTAGTCCAGGCTGGCCTCTAAAGCAGTAATCCTCCTGTGTGCTAGGATTACAGGTGTGCACTACCTTGCTCAGCTTATTATTTGTTTCAAATAAAGAGGTGAAGTGTTTGTTTTCAGACAGGGTCTTAATTAGCTAAGGCTGGCCTTGAACTCACAACCATCCTGTCTCAACATCCTGAATATTGGAACAATAGGCTTGTGCCACCAGGCCTAGCAAGATGAAAAGGTTTTTTTTAAAGCTGTCTAAAAAAAGGGGGGGGGCCGGGGAGATGGCTCAGTAGAATAAGCGCTTGCCTGGCAAGCACAAGGGCCTGAGTTCAATCCCCAGTTCCACCAAAAAAAAAAAAAAAAGCTGTCTACTAGTGAAATAAATGCCAAGCAGAAAATAGATTAATTTTTTAAAAGGAAGCAACATTGAAAGGGGGGGGGAATAGTGGTACTGTGGAAGGATCCCGGGACCTTGCATATGCTGGACAAGTATTCTATCAGTTGAGGCACAGTCCTGTCCGTGTTGTGTTTTCTTTCAGCATTAGGGATTGAACCCAGGGACACCCTACTATGAGCTACATCTTCAATTTTTTTTTTTTTTTTGCAGAACCAGGGATTGAACTCAAGCCGTTGCACTTGCCAGGGAAGCACTTATTCTACTGAGCCATCTCCCTGGCCCCTTCCAATCATTTTTTTAAAATTTTATTTTATTTATGTGTGTATGTGTGTGTGTGTGTGTGTGGCCAGCTCAGCCCACCAGGGGGCGGGGCTGGCTGGCATGTGGTGCTGGGGGATTGAACCGCAGTCCCTGGGCTTTTTTTTTTGCTAAGCTTATTCTAAGTAGGTGCTTTAGACCACTGAGCCATCTCACCAGCCCCCAATCATTTTTATATTTTGTTGTCAGATAGGGTCTAACCAGATTGCCCATGCTGATCTCTAACTTGCCATCCTCTTGTTTAACCTCCCAAGTGTCTGGGTTTATTGAGGTGTTGGTGGTATAGTGGTTAGCATAGCTGCCTTCTAAGTATCTGGGCTTATAGGCATGCACCACTACTCCTGCCGGAATTGTATATATTTCATATTGTAGGCACATTTTTT
>NW_004524929.1:461920-470065 GCF_000260255.1 Octodon degus
GTGTGTGTGTGTGTGGCCAGCTCAGCCCACCAGGGTGCAGGCTGGCTGGCATGTAGTGCTGGGGGATTGAACCGTGGTCCCTGTGCTTTGCTAAACTTGTTCTAAGTAGGTGCTTTAGACCACTGAGCCATCTCACCAGCCCTGTAGGCACATTTTTTTTTGGTACTGGGGATGGAGCTCAGGACCTTGCCCTTGCCAGGCAGGCACTTATGCCACTGAGCTAGCTCCCTAGCCCCGAATTGTATATTTTTAAATCAGGAATATGGTGGATTTTTTTTCTTTTCTGTCTTTTTGAGATGGGGTCTCACTATGCAGTTCAGGCTGGCCTTGAACTCACTTTGTAGCCTAAGCTGGTCTTGAACTCACAGCAATCCTCATTCCTCAGCCTCCCAAGTGCTAGGATTATAGACATGTGCCACCATGGCCTGCCCATTTCCCATCCTTTTATGTCTACTATTTATTTTATTTATTTATTTATTTATTTATTTTCTTTGTGGAACCAGGGATTGAACTCAGGCCCTTGTGCTTGCCAGGCAAATACTTATCTACTGAGCTCTCTCCCCGGCCCATATGTCTACTATTTAGACTTGCATTGTTTTTGAAATTCTGTTGCTGTAACTCATTCACAAATTGCCCTCTAGTCCATCTTTAATAGTGTTGCCCACGTGAAGTCTTAAAACTTTTAGCTGATTTTGCACAATATTAAAGATTTCTCAAGCTGGGGAGATATTTTGGTGGTCTAAGCACCTGCCTGGCAAGTGCAAGGACCCCAGTTCGATCCCTGGGTACCGCATGCTGTGCCAGCCCCGGAACCCCAGGCACAGTGCACATGCCTGTAATCCCCTCGCTGGGGTGGCTGAGACAGGAGGATCACTATGAATCTGAACTGCATAGCAAGACCCTGTATCTAATTAATTAATTAATTTTAAAAAGGTTTCTCTAGCCTAGTTGTGGTCCCAAGTTCTTCTGTGCTACTCGTCCTGATTTATCTAACTTCGTTGATCTGGCCATACTCTTTTTTTTTTTTTCTGGCCATACTCTTGTTAAGTGTCTGCACATGCAGAACTTGTAGTGGAGTATTTTCTTTTCTTTCTTTCTTTTTTTTTTTTTGGTGGTACCAGGGATTGAACTCAGGACCTTGCACTTGCTACGCAGGCGCCTGTGCCGCTCAGCTATATTCCTGGCCCCTAGTATTTTCTTATCTTACCCCCTCAGTGTGACAGTTCTTACTTTTCAAGACTTTCCTTAGTTTTTTGTTTTCTTTTTCATTTTTGTTTTGTTTTTCTTTTGCAGTATTAAAGATTGAACCTAGGGCTTTTGCAGTGAGCTACATCCTGAGACCTTTTTAAAATATTGAGATGTCATTGCTAAATCACCGAATTGCCCAGTGTGGGCAAAAGCTTGTAATCCTCATGCTTCAGCCTCCCAGAGTATTGAGATTACACACATGTATGTTTTACATTAAGTAATATCTTGTTCCTCATCCAAACTTCTTGGTTTCCCCAGGTGAAGTGACATAAGTTCAGCACATCATATTGTTACTGTTTGTAAAGCATAGCTGCTTTCCATATTGTTACTGTGTGTGTGTTACTAGGGATTGAACCCAGATGTCATACGTGCTGGTAAGTGCTATGCCACTGAGTTATAGTTCCAACGCTGTTTTTGTTTTTAAGATACCTGTAATCCCATCTACTTGGGAGGCTATCTCAGAAAGACCACAAGTTTAAGTCCAGCCTGGCCAATTTATGAGCCTCTGACTTAAGGATAAAAGGGCAAAGGAGATAGTGGTACATAAATGCACTCTTGGGTTCAGACCCCAGTGGTGAAACAACTTTATTTTTTATTTTTTTTTAATTTTTTTTATATAACTTTATTTATTTATTTAGTGTGTGTGTGGCCAGCTCAGCCCACCAGGGGGCGGGTCTGGCCGGCATGTGGTGCTGGGGATTGAACTGCGGCCTCTGCTTTTGCTTAGCTTAGCTTAGCTTGTTCTAAGGAGGTGCTTTAGACCACTGAGCCATCTCACCAGCCCAGTGGTGAAACAACTTTAAAAAAATATCTCGGGATCAAGATGTACCTCTGTGGTAGAGCACTTGCCTACATGTACAAGGCCCTGAGTTGGATGTTAGGGCGATCTGGCTGCGACATCTGTCACCCCATTGATCGCCAGGGTTGATTTGGCTAATCTGGCTGGCTAGGTGGGTGTCCCCTTCCTCCCTCAATGATCCATGTGCGTCCCTTCCGAAGCTGTGTGCTCAGTCAAAGAGGACGACTGCCCAATAGAGGAGGACCGTTCCTCGGTCAAGGGTGTACGAGTAGCTGCACTCCCCTGCTAGAACCTCCAAACAAGCTCTCAAGGCCCTGAGTTGAATCCTTGGCACCACAAAAAATAATGAAACTATAGCCCCTGAATGAATATGATTAAAAATCAACTCAGGGGGCCCGGGAAGATGCCTCAGTAGAATAGCGCTTCCCTGGCAAGCGCAAGGGCCTCAGTTCAATCCCTGGTTCTGCAAAAAAAAAAAAATTAACTCATTTACCTTATTGTCTACTATTAAATGGAATGCTACCCTAATTATTTCATTCTTTATACTTTATTATTGTTTTCATTGGAACATGAACTTATCTGTTATTTGTTGAATGCCTTCTACATGCCAGGCAACATGATATACATGCATTATCTGTATCTTGAGATTAACACTTCCGAGTATAAACCTTTTTTTTTTTTTTTTGCGGAACCGGGGATTGAACTCAGACCCTTGTGTTTGCCAGGGAAGCGCTTATTCCACTGAGCCAACTCCCCGGCCCATGAACATTTTTTTATAAGATGAGTAAAGTGAAGCTAAGCAACAAAGATTGAGCCTTGCCCATAGCCGGACTCCAAAGCCTATGCTGTTTGTAAGGCCACAGAAACTTTCTTTGGCAGTGGCTGATTTTATTTTTATGGTCAGTTACTTTCCCCCTGTGGTAGAAGGGAAGTTGCTTGCTCTCAAATATGGTAATATCTTAAGGAAGCAATATTATAAAAATGAAAAAGAGTGGTCTCTGATAAAATTCTTTTTTTGATGAATTTAGGACAGGGTCTACAGTAATATTTTTTGATTACTTCAGAGAATCTATAGTAATAAAGAAGTAAAATAGGGGCTGGGGAAACAGTTCAGTAGAACAAGCACTTGCCTTGCAAGCACAAGATCCTGAGTTCAGTCCCCAGTACCACAAAAAAAAAGTAGTAAAATGAAATCTGGAAAGAGGTGAATGCACAAATTGTAATGAAATAATAAAAATTCTCATAAATAATATTAGGATTGCAGTTTTTTTCTCTTATTTTTCAAAAACACCCTATACTTTTTTTTTAATTTATGTATTTGGTACAGAGTCACACTATGCAGCTCTGACTCTAGTGATCCTCCTGTTGTCAGACTCCCCGGAGCTGGGGTTACAGGTGTGTACTACCACACTCCTACTCAGTGTGTTAAAGGCTCAGCATGCCCTGGAGGTGGGACCAGTGCAGCCTGTGGTGCTGGGGATCCTGGTTCCTGCGCTTGCCTAAGCAGGTGCTTAGTTTGCTGAGCTATATTGCTGGCCCTAAAGTAGCTTATCCCTGCCCCCATACTGAGGATTGAACTCAGGACTTTGTGCTTGCCAGGCAGGCACTTATGCCTGCTGAGTCATATCCCTAGCCCCCACCCTATATATTTTTTTATTATTTTTTTTCACCATATATATTTTAAAGAGGGTGTGCTTTAATTCAACCTTAGTGACCTTTACTTTTTTTTTTTTTTTTTTTTTTTTTTTCGGGGATTGAACTCAGGTCCTTGAGCTTGCCAGGCAAGTGCTTATTCCACTGAGCTATCTCCCCGGCCCCTACCTTTACATTATTGAATTCCGTTATGGTTTGTGTGTATTTGTCCCCCAAATCCTCATGCATTCATTGAGGCTCAGTTCTACAGTTTGTGGAACTGGGGATTTATCTCAGGCCAAGCGCTTATTCTACTGAGCCATCTCCCCATCCCCTAAAGTTTGTGATTAATTCATAATCCAGGGTTGGGATTATAGGTCTGAGTACTTCTGGGATTATGGGTGTGAGTGCTACACCCAGCCTGGGGTGGACAGCCTGAATACAATATAAGGGAGATAGACTTGCCTTCTGTTTTGTCTTGGAGCCAGCTAAGTATGGACTGAAACCTCCAGTAACTGTGAGCTAAATAAACCTTTTCTTCCTTCTTCCCTCCCCCCCAACCGGGGATTGAACTCAGGCCCTTGCACTTGCCAGGGAAGTGCTTATACTACTGAGCCATTTCCCCAGCCCCACCTTCCTTCATTTTGAGTGTTGTTGGGTATTTGTCCCAGCAATGAGAGAAGAGTAACTGAGACAAGCTCCATTTTCCTTATTGCTAGAACAGTAAAAATGCATTTTTATATATACTAGGGATCAAATCCAGGAGTATTTTACCACTGAGCTACATTTCCAGCCCGTTTTGCTTTATTATTATTATCAGTATTATTGGTATTAGGGATTGACCCCAGGTTCTTTGCACTAAGCTATATCTGCAGTCCTTTATTTTTAGAGATAGGTCCTCCCTAATTTGCCTAAGCTGGGTTGGAACTTTTTTTGTTGCTTTTTTTTCTTTTTAATGTATTTAGTACAGGTTCTACAGGGTTTCACTACATACATCAGACTTGTAGTGATCCTCCTGTTTACAGCCTCCCAAGCACTGGGATTATAGGCTTGCTCCAAAACACCCAGTCTCAATTGCCATATTGCATCCCAGGGGCAAGGCCGGCAGGGCAGGCCTGGGGATCAAACCCCCAGCCCTATTGCTTTGTCTTTTGAGACAGGGTCTCCCTGTGCAGCTCAGGCTGCTCTTGAGCTCACTATGTATCCCACACTGGCCTTGAACTCCTGGCTCAAGGAAGTCACGACAAGCTTCTTCCTCCCAGATGTGCCACTAGGCCCCACAAAAATGTCTTTCTTTGGCCTTTGCGAAAATTAAATGTGATGAACTCATTCCCTAAATTGCCTAATGAAGTACCTTGCATAAGATCCTAAAGTCAGGAGCCAGGGAGATAGCTCAGTAGAATATAGTGCTTGCCTAGCAAGCACAAGGTCGTGAGTTCAATCCCTGGTTCTGCCAAAAAAAAAAATCCTAAAGCCAGGCATGGTGGCTCATGCCTTTGCGTATAAAAATAATCTGCTTCCATTAGCCCATTAGCAAAACAGGCTATTACTGGGGAAAAAAGTCCTGTAATATTGCTTTAAGAGCTGACACGTGACATGATGGGCCTGTACCAGACAAGAGGATACAGAAGGGCACACAGTAGTTTGGTGGCTGGCCACATGAGTCCTGCACATTATCTCTCAATCGGCTCACATCATTTGTCCCTTTGGTTTTGTCTTGTCTTTTTTTTTTTGAGGGAGGGGTTTGTTTGCTTGGTTTTTGAGATAGTTGCATTGTGTAGTTAAGACTGGTCTCAAATTTATAGCAACCGTCCTAATTCAGCCACCCAGCATTGGGATTACAGGCATGCACCACCATGCCTGGCCCTTTGTGCTCTTAAGAATGCCTTCTGGGGCCAGGGAGATAGCTCAGTAGAATAAGTGCTTGCCTGGCAAGTGCAAGGGTCTGAGTTCAATCCCCTGTTAAGAATGCCTTGGGGCTGGGGAGATGGCTCAGTAGGATAAGCGCTTGACTGGCAAACGCAAGGATCTGAGTTCAATCCCCAGTTCCGCCCCCCCCAAAAAAAAGAATGCCTTCCATGAGTGCACATAGAGACAGAAAAGAGAGATCCCAAATAAATAGCCTAATGATACATCTCAAAGTCGTTGAAAGAGAATAATGCAAATCTGAAACTATTGGAAAGAAATAAGAATCAGAGTAGAAATTAATGAAATTGAGTCTTAACAAATACAAAGGATCAGTGAATGTGAGTTGGCTCTCTGAAAGGATGGGGAGGGCTTCTGAGGATGGGGGAACATGAGGGAGGGGCAGGGTGAAGCTCCAGATTCCAAGTGTACCCAGTGCCCTGGAGAACTAGCTTATTTCATTTTCTCCTGAGTACCTGCCCTGCATAAAGCGCCCCTTCCACTCTCTGGGTCCACAGGGACCACTACTTTACCGGGTCCTTCCTAGGGTGTGTGTAATCTCCGTGCATGGTTCTGTGCACTTCTGAGTGAAGACTGCCCTCGGGAAAGAGTTTCCATCTCCCACAGTGAAGGCCTCACTTGTGCCTCTCCTGTTGCTCTTACTCCTAACTGCCTGTATGTTTCACCAAATTAAATGTGTCCCCAATCTGAAAAAAAAAAAAACCTGACATGTGAAAATTTTCAGGTATAGGGCTGGCCAGATAGCTCAGCAGATTAAAGCACTTGCTTAGGCAGATGCAGGGACCAGGGTTTGATCCCTGGTGCCTTGCTGGCCCCACCCCTGGGGCACACTGAGACAACAATTTACTGGGCATGGTGGTGCACGCTTGTAATCCCAGTGCTTGGGAGGCTGAAAACAGGAGGATCATTACGAGTCCAATCTGTGTAGTGAGATCCTGTAGACCAAGTATGACCTTTGCTAAGTATTTAGTCTTGGACCCCAGAGGCAAACCCAGGTGTAGAAACCTTGCAGTTGTTTCTTTTTTTCTTTTCTTTTTTTCAGAATCAGGGATTGAACTCGGGCCCTTGAGCTTGCCAGGCAAGTGCTTATTCTACTGAGCCATCTTCCCGGCCCTTTGGAGTTGTTTCTTGGTTGGTTGGTTGTGTTTTGAGACAAGGTCTTGCTATGTAGGTCAGGTGTACCTGAATTCACTTGTGACAAGCTTCCTGCCTCAGACTCCTTAGTCCTGGGATTATAGGCCAGCTCTAATGCCTGACTAAAAAAAAACCCTGTAGTTCTTTAGAAGGTATTTTATTACAGAGAAATAAGGTCAGTAGCCTTTAAAAACAAATTGAGCTGGGGTAGTGACATTTTCATGTAATCTCAACACACAAGAAAGCTGAGGCAGGATTGCCATGAGTTTGAGAACAGCCTAAACTACATCAAGTTCAAGGTCAGCCTGAACGATGTAGCAAGACTCTAAAAACAAATTGAGAGCCCTCCCAAAAATATCTTGAGGAAAAGTGACAGTGTTATATTTAAGCCCTATCCAGGAAGTAGGTAAACTGACAATGGGACCAGATGGCATTTAGGATTAAAAATGCTCTCTTGGTGGGGGGGGAATGTTGCAGGCAGCCGAGTTAGACAGAAATATAGGCAGTCAGACAAGGCCAGGCCCTCAAGGAGACAAGATGGAAGACAAGGTGACTTTGCAACTTGGCAGAGACAGACGCTCCCATATGGGCCACACCTGAAGACCAAGACAAAAAGAGGAAGCACAGCTACATACTTCCCTAGGGATGGGCATTAGGGATTTTTAAAAAATATATATTTATTTTTTTATTGAGAAATAAAGGGGCCGAGGAGATGGCTCAGTGGAATAAGCGCTTCCCTGGCAAGTGCGAGGACCTGAGTTCAATCCCTGGTTCCACCAAAAAAAAAAAAGAGAAATAAATATGAATGAGACAGTTTCACAGCTGATTAATAGGACAATTTTGATAGTCAATACACTGTACATTGTTATCTTCTTAGTGGTTATCTATAGTACGAGAAGCAGACAGGATATTCTGTCCAAACACTGTTAGTACACCTCTTTCTTCTCATTGAGTTAGGCGAAAGTAGCTGTAAATTTATCCTATTTTGTATATATAAATACAAAATGATCTTTCCTTTTAATTTTAATTTTAGGGTTTTTTTGTCCTGTCAGAGGTGAATATTCTATTGGCATCTAAATACTATAGGTGTTTGAATTCAACTAAACAATCTAACACAATCTACAAGTCTATAATATTAGTGGGTTATCCTCAGAAGTTATTGACTTGAGCCTTTTACAGCTCATCGTGTTAATATGGATTTACTTTATATACCTCGTTTCTATAGGGCATCAGGGATTGATATTCTAAATAGTATCAGTCAACTTGAAAGAGCCCAAATGAGTCACTAGCCCAACCCCCAACAGGAAGAGACCCTGTTCCGTATTCATGCCCGCTTGCTACGTGACTCACTTTCCCATTTGATCCTGGATTTAATCAGTTTTACCTGAGCAATGGTGCTTGTAATC
>NW_004524929.1:470321-474839 GCF_000260255.1 Octodon degus
TGTGTGTGTGTGTGTGGCCAGCTCAGCCCACCAGGGGGCGGGGCTGGCTGGCATGTGGTGCTGGAGGATCGAACCGAGGTCCCTGTGCTTTGCCAAGCTTGTTTCAAGTAGGTGCTTTAGACCACTGAGCCATCTCTCCAGCCCCAATAAATATATTCTACTTATAAAAAAATGCTCTCTTGGGACCGGCCAAATAGCAGATTAAAGTGCCTGCAAGCAGGCACAGGGGTCAGGGGCTCAATCTCCGTGGCCTGCCATGCCGGCCTTGGCCCTGGATGCGCCGAAACAGCAGTTGAGACTGGGTGTGGTGGCACCTTCCTGTAATCCCAGCTCTTGGGAGGCTGTAAAAAGGCAGATCACGCGAAGTCCGATGTAGTAGTGAAGCCCTGAACACCCTGTAGACCCATCCATAAAATACCAAAAAAAAAAAGCTTTCTTGTCTGCCTACTGTGCTTGTCTCCTTCAGTAATTATTTGCCAGTTATGTTTCCAAATCTGTTCAGTCTCAGTCTTAATTTAAGAATAAAGTTGTAAATTTATTACTTGTCCAGGATTTATATTTTAATAACATGAAGACTGATAAATTATTAGGAAAGCTAAAATTATGAAGATTTTTTTTTTTTTGGCAGAATCGGGAATTGAACTCAGGCCCTTGCGCTTGCCAGGGAAGTGCTTATTCCACTGAGCCATCCCGCAGCCCATATGAAGAATTTTTTTAAATTTTTTTTTCCATATGAAGAATTTTAAAGAATAAACCCTGGTGGTGTAGAACGAAGATACAAACAAATATGTTTTAGAGGAAATGGTGATACATTTCGAAGGAATTTAGGCTGGTCCTTTATAGCTATATCTGAAATTCAAAATGAATCAGAATGTCAGGGCAGTTTTAGTTCTAAAATTTTTTTTTTTCGGAACTGGGGATTGAACTCAGACCCTTGTGTTTGCCAGGGAAGTACTTATTCTACTGAGCCATCTCCCTGGCCCCTTAGTTTTAAATATTAATAAAAGATTCCTGAGTAGGAAACAGAAACTCAGGACTGTAGTTCCAGCTCAGGAGGCTAAAGAATGAGAACTGAGAATTCAAGCCAGCCTGAGCAACTTAGAACTATCTCAAAATATAAAAAATTAAATAGCTTCCTGTATTCCTTTTTTGATGAGTGATATTTAGTAATGATAGGAGAAATTGTAGTTGTTAAAAGCTTTGCTAGAACTGATCAAGATTACTATATAAGCAAGTAGAATAAAATTAAACTGTCTCATTGCTCTTTGGTTGGTTGGTTGGTTGGATGGTTAGAACAGAGTCTTCATGTGTAGTTCAGGTTTGTCTTGAACTCACTTATGTTACCCAGGCCCGCCTTGAACTCACAGGATCCTCCTGCCCCAGTATCCCAAGTGCTGGGATCACAGGCATGCACCACCTCACCTGGCCTATTAGTTTGTTTTTGAGGTACTAGGGATTGAATCCAGCGCATTTGCAGAGAGCTACATTCCAAGCCCCCCCTTTTTTTCTTAGTACTCACTTGTAATACCAAGCAGGTTGTGTTTGTTTGTTTTTACTATGGGGGATGGAACTCAGGACCTTGTGCTTGCAGGGCAGATGCTTAAGGCAATGAGCTATCTTCCCCAAAAGAGGGTTTCACTGAGAGAGGTCTTCACTGTGTTGCCCAGACTACACTCTGACTTGGCAATCCTCGTATTTCAGCCTCTGAAAGTGCTGGAATCAAAGGCCTGTGCCCCACACCTACCTATTATTTCTCTTAATCCATTGTAGTCCTAGATTTTTGTAACACTTGATTATTGTTAACGGGATTATAGATATTGACTCCCTTTAAGTGAAATGAGTTTGTTTGTTTGTTTATTTTGTGGAACCAGGGATTGAACTCAGACCCTTGCACTTGCCAGGCAAGTGCTTATTCAATTGAGCTATCTCCCTGGCCCATTTTCTTTTTGCAGAACTGGGGATTGAACTCAGGCCCTTGTGCTTGCCAGTGAAGTGCTTATTCCACTGAGCCATCTCCCTGGCCCCATTTTTTATTATTTTTTTCAAAGTTTTATTGATAAACAGCAATGAGACAGTTTCAAATCAAATCGGAAGTACAGTTTCAACAAATATTACACTGCATATATTATTCTTAGTGGTTAATTGCTGTACAAGATGCGGACTTGTGATCCTATTTACAAACACCATTAGAACAAATCATTCTATTCATTAAGAGAATGCAACTATATATCTATCCCAACCTCTTTGAATACACAGATACAAAATGGACATTCATCAGTATACCCCATTTTTTTAAGTTCCATTATTGAATATTATAGGTGTGTAAACTCAGCAAAATATTCTAAAAGAGTCCAGTAGCCCATAATAGCATTGGGTCTTTTGTTTAACTGGCAATGTCAGAAATTATTGACCTGAGTCCCCCACAGCTCAGCTTAACAGCATGGCTTTATTTCTTATATTTCATCTTCATACTTTTCTACTGGATGGTTAAGACCAAGGTAAAGCAGGACCTGTGCAACAAGAGTTAGAGCTTTTTGGCCTGAGAAGGTCAGTGAAATCCCCTCAGGATTTATCCTGAGATCCTGTACCTCAGATTGTAGAACCTTTATCAGTGCAGCCATGTGGATGAGTCAAGGCCAATGCTTGGCCAATTTGCTCTCTGTGAAAGCCTGAGAGAGTGTCTTCTCCCCATGTGACTCTCCTTAGGCCCACTCTATGTCATCAATCACTTTCCTCTGGCCCCATAATCTTCTTGATCAGAAAATTTGGGACACTACCGAGGTACATGACGTTACAGTACAAGTTCTCATATGTCCTGAGTCTCATTTTTTATTATTTTTGAGACAGGGTCTTGCTGTGCAGTCCAAGCTGGCCTTGACCTCACATTGTAGACCAGGTTGGCCTCAAACTCACGACAAGCCTCCAGCATAAGCCAGGCTTTAGTGGGATTGATTTTTAGCATACATGCTGCCAAAGTGAGTGCTAGTGGAATGCTTTTTCAAAGCCTTGATGATTAAAATATTTCAAGAAAAGAGACTTTAAGCTTTCTTTGTTAGTATCATTGCATTCTATCCCTAATTTTTTTAAAAAAACTGTATTTAGTATAGGGTCTCACTACACAGATAAGACTCGTAGTGATCCTTCCTGTTTTTCACCTGTTTTTCAGCCTCCCTGGCACTGGAATTACAGGTGCACCACCATGCCTAGTCTCATTTGCCCTCTCAGCCTGCCCCGGGGGCGGGGCTGGCCTCAGTGTCTGCCCACGCAGGCGCTTTAATCCAAGGAGCTACGTAGCCAGCCCTCTATTACTCCTTTTTATTTTATTTTTTTTCAGAACTGGGGATTGAATTCAGGTCCTTGGGCTTGCCAGTCAAGTGCTTATTCAACTGAGCCATCTCCCCGGCCCCAATCCTTTTTATTTTAGTTGAAAATAGACTAATATACTCCAAGTAGGGGGAGAGAAATCATAGATTGTGAATGTTAGCTTATCATGATTTTTTTTCTATAAGTTGTTTATTTTATTTTATTTTATTTATTTATTTATTGCAGAACCGGGGATAGAACTCAGGCCTTTGCGCTTGCCAGGGAAGCGCTTATTCCACTGAGCCATCTCCCCGGCTCCATGATTTTTTTATGTGTGTGTGGTACCAGGGATCGAACTCAGGACCTTGTGTTTGCCAGACAGGTGCTTATGTTACTGAACTATCGCCCCAGCCCCTTTTTAAAATAACTCTATCTGATGCAAATTAAAAACTTTGTATTAGTTTTTTTTTTAATTGTGTAAACCTGTCAGCAGTAGCCAGCTGTGGTGGTATACACCTGTAATCCTAGCACTTGGGAGGAGGCTGAGGTAAGAGAGTCACTGCGAGTTTGAGGGCAGCCTAGGCTACATAGTGAGTTCAAGACCAGCCGGAACTACAAAGTGAAACTCAGTCTCAAAGTGCCTGCTTGGGCAAGCTTAGGCAAGCATGCAGGGACCTCAGTTCTATCCCCAGCACCACATGCCATGCCAGCCCCGCCCCCATGGTGGGCTGAGCTGACCATTAAATAAATAAATAAATAAATAAATAAAACATTTAAAAAATAAAAAACAAAACAAAACTACCAGTAGAAAAAGGGTTTACAATAAATAGTATTTTTTTCAAGTCAGTTCTTTTGGTTGGGTTGGGGTTTTTTTTGGTGGAACCGGGGTTTGAACTCAGGCCCTTGCACTTGCCAGGGAAGCGCTTATTCCACTGAGCCATCTCCCCAGCCCCGTTGGTTGGGTTGTTGAATACTTCTCTTGATAAACCTTTTACCTTTCCATACCATAGTCCTTGAAAAATGTTTGTCAGTCAGTAATCATTTTAAAGTATTAAATAGGAAATAGAATGCCCTAAATGAAACTAATGAAACCTTTTGCATTTAAAAGTTATGACTGGGGGGGCCTGGCCCTAGCTCAGGCCTTTAAGTGGCTGCTTCCACAAAGCTGTCAGCCTCAGGTTGCTGGAGTTCGAACCTCACAACTCTCCCGCTGGC
>NW_004524929.1:475250-486222 GCF_000260255.1 Octodon degus
AAAAAAAAAAAAAAGTTATGAGTTAAGGAGATAAAGGAATATCAAGAAATTAAATAGTGTGATTAATATAGCGGTAACAGAGGCACCAAAATTTTATCTTTTATGGCGGGAACCTGGGGATTCAACCCAAGGCCTTATGTGTGCAAAGCATATGTTCTAGCACTGAGCTATACCTACAAGTCTAAAGTTTCATGTCTTTCTTCATTTTTGTAGCACTGAGGATTGAACCCAGGGATTTGCCCATGCTAAGCAAGCATTTTGCCACTGAACTACATCCCCAGCTCTGAAACTGTATTTCTGGACCATGGCTTTCAGTACTTAAATAATGTGCTCTTTAAAAATACAAGAAGTGGGGCATGATAGCTCACACCACCTATGATTCCAGCACTGTGAGGCTGAGGCTGAGGCGGGAAGATTATTGCAAGTTCAAGACCAGCCTGGGCTACAAAGCCAAGGCCAGCCTGAACTAAACAGTGAGGCCTGGTCTCAAAAAGACCAAAGTAGAAAACAAAACAAAGTGAGAAATACTACATTTAAAAGAAAAAAAAAATTGGGCTGGGGAGATAGCTCAGTAGAATAAGCGCCTGCCTCGCAAGCACAGGGTCCTGGGTTCAGTGCCCGATACCACCAAAATAAAAAAAAGAAAGAAAAGGAAAAAAGACAAGAATTTTTTTCAAGACTAGAGGTTTATCTTTTTTTTTTTGCAGCGCCAGGGATTGAACTCAGATCCTTGCATTTGCCAGTCAAGCGCTTATCCTACTGAGCCATCTCCCCGGCCCCTCTTTTTTTCTTTTTTTGCATTTAGTACAGGGTCTACAAGGTGTCACAATGTAAATCAGACTAGTAGTGATTCTCCTGTTTTTAGCTGCCCAATTGCTGGGATTACAAGGCACGTGCTACCATACCCAGTCTCAATCACGTTTCAGCCCACCCTGGGGCTGGGCCACGGCTTGCGAGGGATTGAGCCCCGGCCACTGTGCTCTGCCTAAACAGGTGCTTTAGTCCGCTGAGCTATGACATTTGAATTCAGTCTTTAGTACATACGGGAGTTGGGGGAGCCTCTCCTTTCCCCTCCCCTCCCTTCCTCTTCCCTCCCCTCCCCTCTTCTCTCTTTTTCATATTGGGGATTATACACGGGGGTTCTATAGGGAGATACATCTCCAGCTCTTTTTAAACTTTTTTTTTTTTTTTTCAGAACCTGGGATTGAACTCAGGCCCTTGCGCTTGCCAGGGAAGCGCTTATTCCACTGAGCCATCTCCCCGGCCCCAAATTTTCTAGTTTGAGACATGAGCTCCTTAATCACCAGATTGCCCAGCCTGGCCTCAAATTTGTGATGCTTCTGCCTTAGCCTCCCAGAGTATGAGGATTAGAGCTATATGTCAATGTGCCCCTAAAGGATAGCTTTAAATGTTGTGCACCTGTAATTGAAAGTACTTAGTAGTGTAAAGCAAAAAGATTTCTAGGTTGAAGAGAGCCTGGGTTGACATAGTCAGACCCCTATCTCAAAACAAATAAAAGCCAGGCTGGGGATGCACTCCTGTCATTCCAGCACTCTTGAGAGGTTAAGACAGGAATACCATATGCAGTGCTCACCCTAGGCAATTTAGCGACTTGGTGAGATCTTGTCTCAAAAAATTAAAAAAAGGTCGCATTATGTAACTCAATGTGAAGGCCCAAGCTTTTGTCCCCAGTCCCACAAAAACAGAAAACACAACAACACTGTTTCAACTGACATTCAATAAAAAGAGAAATTCCTTTATAAAATCATGTAATAGGGAAGGTAAAAAGAAGAGGACTGTGAAAGAAGTGTCTAAGAATTAAAACAATTTGAGTTTTCTGGAACATCACATTCTTCAGCCTCTTCCAGGAAAACCAGAGAATAATTTCGTTTTTTTTTTTTTTGAATCTTTAAAATTTTCTTCTTAAAAATCTTTTTATTTATTTGGTACAGGGCCTCACTACACAGCTTGGACTCCTAGTGAGCCTCCTGTCTCAGTCTTCCCAGTGCTGGGATTACAGTTGTCCACCACCACACCCACTTTCAGCATAGACTGGCACAGCATGTGGCACTAGGGATCTAAGCCAGGACCTTCCACTTGCCAAGCAGGCATTTTGACCACGTAGCTATCTCTCTAGCAGTCACTTGATATTTATTTTCCTGTGTTATATGTAGAAATTTACATAACATGTATTATCTTTTTTTTTTCTTGGAAGCAGGGATTGAACTCAGGCCCTTGCCCTTGCCAGGGAAGCACTTATTCCACTGAGCCATCTCCCCAGCCCCAACGTGTATTATCTAACCATAAGAATTTCAATGTAGTGGCCGGGGAGATGGCTCAGTAGAATAAGCGCTTGCCTGGCAACTGCAAGGGCCTGAGTTCAATTCCCAGTTCCGCAAAAAAAAAAAAAGAAAAGAAAAGAATTTCAATGTAGAGCTGTGACCAGGCATGGTGGCACATGCCTGTAATCCCAGCACTCAGGAGTCAGAGGCAGGAAGATTGCTGTGAGTTCCAGGCCAACGTGAATTATATAACAAGACCTTGTCTCACAAAAAAAGGGGTTGAGGGGGCCGGGGAGATGGCTCAGTGTAATAAGCACTTTCCTGGCAAGCTCAAGTGCCTGAGTTCAATCCCTGGTTCCACAAAAAAAAGGGAGGGGGTTTAAAGATGTAACTCACTGTGACAACCCTGGGTTTAATCCTGAATACCACAAAAAATAAAAGAAAGAAACATCAGCTGGAAGAAATTAAACGTACAATGAACTTGTTCAGCAGGAGAGATAATTAATGTTAACAAGTTTGTATAAATCCAGAAGGCTGGGCCAGCGAGGTAGCTCAGTGGACTAAGTACCTGCTTAGGCAAGCTCAGGGACCTGGGTTCAATCACCCAGTATCCCATGCCACATTGGCCCGACACTGGGTGCGCTGAGCTGGCATTGGAGTTCAGGCATGGGGATGCACGCCTGTAATCCCAGCGCTGGGGAGGCTGAAAACAGGATCACTACGAGTCCAAGCTGCACAGTGAGACTCTCTATCAAATACATTTTATTTTTATTTTATTTATTTGGTGGAACCAGGGATTGAACTCAGGCCCTTGCACTTGCCAGGCAAGCGCTTATTCTACTGAGCTATCTCCCCAGCCCCCCAAATACATTTTTAAAAATAAGAAATAAATCCAGAAAGCTATTATACATGTATACCAAAAAAACCACATCATTAAATAGGGACTCCTAGTGATCTTCCTGAGGGATTAAATGGGGCTGAGGCCTTGGGTTCAATCCCCAGCACCCTCCTCCCAACACAACACACACTCAAACACTTCTGGTTTCATCCCAAGATAAAACTAAGCAGGCCCCACCCCTGGGGCAGCCTGAGAGGCAATTGTGACTGGCCGTGGTGGGTGGTTGTGTGCACCTTGCGCACCTGTAATCCCAGCTCTTGGGAGGCTGTAAACAGGCAGATCACTACAAGTCCGATCTAGTAGTGAGACGCTGAATACCCTGTAGACCCTTCCCTAAAATACAAAAAACAACAACAACAAAAAAAAAAACTAAGTAGATGTAGGGTAAGTTTCATAATATGGAATTTTGTCATATATAACAAGTGACTATACATATAGTGAAATTTGAGCTGGGTGTGGCAGCACAAGCCTGCAGTATCAGCAGTCAGGAGGCTGAGGCAGAATTGCCAAGAGTTTGAGGCCATCCTGGCTTACAGACCAAGTTATAAAGACTGTGAATCCTTGGGGGGGGGGTTGTTTTAGTTTAATTTTTTTTTTTTTTTTTTTTTTTTTTTTTGCGGAACCAGGGATTGAACTCAGGCCCCTGTGCTTACCAGGCAAGCACTTATTCCACTGAGCCATCTCCCCAGCCAATGGAATAAGGATTTTTTTTTTGCTCCGAATGCCCTCAGGGCAGGTTTGGTTGGCTGGAGTGTTGCCAACCACAACAACCTGAGGCTGACAGGTTTGTGGAAGCAGCCACTTAAAGAACTGAGCTAGGGCCAGGCCCCCTTTAGTTTGGTTTTCTAGACAAAGTCTCACTAGTCAAGGCTGACTTCAACTCATGGTGATCCTCCTGATTCAGCTTCCCAAATAGTGGGATTACAGGCATGCACCACCATGCCTAGCATAAATACTTGTTAAAGCTTTCCTTTTTTCCTCCAAAAAAGAATCTATCATGGTAAATAAAATATCCAAATCATGTTTGAATTTGCTAGTAGCTATCAAATTTAATTTGAAAGTAGAGTGAAACTAATGACATCTTTAAAATATAGAATGAGTGCTGGCCCCACCCTCGGGGCACTTGATTGGGACTGGGCATGGAGGTGGTGAGTGCCTCTAATTCCAGCCATTGGGAGGTTGAAAACAGGAGGATCATTACAAGTCCTCTAGGTAGGGTCTCTACATAGTGAGACCATATAGACCCTGTACTAAGTATATACACACACACACACACACACATATGTGTGTGTGTGTGTGTGTGTGTGTGTGTGTGTGTGTGTATAATGAATACTTAAGAAATGTCCAATTAACCAGCCGTTAGAGAAATGCAAATTAAATCAATTTGGCCTAAGCCTTCCCTCTTGAGGTATCTCCCTGAAAGAGTTAAAGTCATCTTATTGCAGTGGTAGATGTATACTTATGTTTATATAGTGAAATTACTGTTTACAGTAGCTAAATCTTGGAAGCAGCCTGTGTGTCTAATAACAAATTATAATGGATAAAGAAAATGTGATAGTTATACACAATTAAGTACTGACCTATGATAAAGAAGGATAAATTTGAGCATGTTTTACCCAGAATGTATGGGCAGCTATTTATTGAATACAGAGTGTACATTCCCAAATTTAGTGCACAGAGTAAATAACTGCACATTGGGGCCAGGGAGATGGCTCAGTGGAATAAGTGCTTCCCTGGCAAGCCCAAGGGCCTGAGTTCAATCCCTGGTTCCGCAAAAAAAAAAAAAAAAAAAAAACGTAAATAACTGTACATTCTTCAGCCAGAGTCCATGATATAAAGACCTAGGAGGGTCTGTCAAAAGCCTCAGACTTGGGGCCAGGGAGATGACTCAGTGGAATAAGCGCTTCCCTGGCAAGCGCAAGGGCCTGAGTTCAATCCCCAGTTCCGCCCCCCCCCAAGCCTCAGACTCCATACTCCCTTGTCTACTCTCAGGTCTACCCTGGGCAATAAAGTAAGTAAATCCCCAGGGCTTTAGGTCCCCAAAGATATTTGGAAAGTGCGAAGAAATTCTGTTTTTTTAAAAAAATTTTTGGGTTTTTATTTATTTATTTTTTATTTTATTTTTTTAAAAAATTTTTGTTTTGTTTTGTTGTTTTGTTTTTGTACCAAAAATCACCCATCAGGAGCTGTGCCACTGAGGTACATGCCTGACAGAAAGTTGGAGGCCATGGGGCTTGGGCTTTCTACTCTCTCCTTCCTAGAGGCAGTGGGGACCGAAGTGGGGTATGTAAACCACAGTCAACTTGGTGCAGAGTGATTTGGTAACCCACTGGGGATATGGTCCAAGGCTGCCCACTAGGAGGAGGAGCTAAGTGGGGGATCAAACTCTCAGCTAGAGGGTCCTAGGTAAGTTTAGAGGCATTGCCTTTTGTCACTTTAAAACCACTGAAGGGGCCGGGGAGATGGCTCAGTAGAATAGGTGCTTCCCTGGCAAGCACAAGGGCCTGGGTTCAATCCCCGGTTCCACTAATTATAAATAAATAAATAAATAAATAAATAAATAAAACCACTGAAACTGGCTGAGGAGAGAAAGGCTTTGAGCTTCAGCCTGATGAAGGTGGTACCATGACATCCATTGAGACAGTTCTGGCACAGGACTCTGGGAAAGCACCTCCAACCCTGTCTAGCTCCTCCTAGAAGGCCTCCCTTCAGCCTGGGGCCCAGACAGGTAGGCTAATGCTAGGAAAGGAAGCAGGCACAGGGTGGAAGGGGCAAGGACAGCTCTCATAGCAAGGCCAGTACACCAGGAACCCAGGATTCAGAGACAGGTCATGAAGTATGGCTAAGTCCTAGGGAGAGGTGTGCAGCCACTGCAAAAGGGAGCTGAGCAACCCAGGACCCTCCTGCAATGCAGTCCTTCCTTTGTTATGACTTCCTTTTTTATTTTCTTATTTATTGGATATAGGGTCTTACTATATAGTTTAGACTCATAGTGATCCTCTTGTCTCAGCCTCCCCAGGGCTGGGATTACAGGCATAATTGCTTGGTTTCAGGACAGCAAGGTGCACACAGAGTTCTGGGGCCAGCATGGCATGCGGTACTGGGGATCAAACTCAGGTCTTTGTACTTGCCAGGAAGGCACTTAGACTATTAAGCCATCCCCCAGCCCTTTCACTTCATTTTGGAGGACTGTGGTTTTTTTTTTTTTCAGAACTGGGGATTGAACTCAGGCCCCTGCGCTTGCCAGGGAAGCACTTATTCTACTGAGCCATCTCCCTGGCCCTAGGACTGTGGTTTTGCAGTATGGGCATCTGTTGCTCACCTCTGGCTGTTTGTTCCCAGGCTGGACACTAGATGGGACCTTCCTGAAGCTGCAGAAGAGAGCACAGAGGCCTCTGAAGGGAAAGTAATGGGTGATACTAAAGGATCAAACTAAACAGTGGGATCCTAAGGGTGAAATTTATGTCTCGGCCCAAGTGCCGCCTTTCCCCAGGTAGTAGCAGCGGAGCTCTCTTTAATTTCCCACAGTTGAGGAGGAGGCATGTAGGGAATGAAATGGGCATCTAAGGAGAAGGAGTCAGTGGTGGGCTCTACAAAAAAGAAACAAGAGTGGTCAGCAGGAACCCTCTTGAGAGGGTTTGGAGCTGGGGTGTTCCACTACCCTCATGGCTAAGATCCACACCACAGTACCACCACCAAAGGTTCTGGAAAGTCTTAGAGCCAGGAGGGGCCCATGGCAGCACATGCAAGAAGAAATATCTTGGCTAGAAGATAGGAACTGCTTAGACCTCAGCAGGGGTCAAGGCACATGGGGCCTGCAGTTTAGCTAAGGCCAAACCTGGACTGGCCCATGGAGCCTCTCTGCATTACTTTTTCTCTTGTTGCTGGGATGAAATACCTGACACCCAAAATCAAGGAAGGAAAGGTTTATTTAGCTCATAGTCAGTGGGGGTTGCAGTCCATGCTTAGTTGGTTCCAAGGCAGAGTGGCACATGGCAGAGGGCAGCCATTCATGGTGGCAGAAAAACAGCAAAGAGCAAAGGGAGGAGCAGAGGCTGTGGCAGCTAGCAAGCCTCTCTCCCCTCCTTATACTGTGTGCAGCTTACGCACCCCAGGGCAGGTGTAGCACTCACACCCATAACCCGTACCCCCCATTGGATCATGAATTAATCACAAACTCTAGAAGCTATCCCAATGACTACATGAGGCTTTGGGGGGACAACTAGACACAAATCATTTAAAGAATTTTAATTGTTTTTGCAGCACTGGGGTTGAACTCAGGCCCTTGTGCTTGCCAGGCAAGCATTTGTTCTACTGAGCTATCTCCTTGGCCTAGACACAAATCATAACAGAGCCTAATCTTAAGGAACAGCATGGCCTAGAATGTAGGGAGTTAGTGAAAAAGGTTCTGTGGATGAAATGGGGGTGGGTGTTCCAGAAGTAACTGGGTCATAGAACACCTTTCACTGGCACTGTAGCCCTGCTTTGTCTGAGAAAGCCAGAGGATGAGGGGGACAATGAACGTTAGGACCTGTCTCTCCCCCCAACTCATAGGGAGCAGCTGCTCACCAAAAGGAGCACCAGGCTTCCAGTTAAAAGGATCTCAGCCCTTGGGCCACTTGCATTCCCTCACCAATCCCAGGCCCATTGTGAACAGGATCTCCTGGAGACACAGAGAAAGGGCTGGGGCCATACATTCTCTACTTACCACTGGCTATGAGACTTCTTTGAAATGAGGGTATTGGGCCCCAGTGGCATAGTAGAGCATGGCCTGTGGTGTGTCTATGCCATAACTGGTGGCTCAGCCATTGTATTGCTGCAGATAGCATAGGTTGTACTTGCTCCCTGTGCTACCTGTTAAGAGTATGTGGAACACCTGGGACATGTATGTTGGGCAGACCTGGTGCTCTGGTACTGTGAGGAGGTGTGCTTTAGGATGTTTTGGGAGATGAAACAGTGCAGATTCTTCATAGACAGACTGGCATCCTTACGATCCACAGGTGCCTCAAGGCCTGCACTGCAGTTACATGGGTATCAGCAGTCAGTCAATCAATGAAGCCTTTGGTCAGATGTGACATACTAGGCCTAGGCTCTCACGCTAGGGCAAGTACTGTACTCACCTCAGATGATGTGCTGGTACAGCTGGGTGCAGTTGCCATCTTCAAAGGGCACTGTGCTACTGAGCAAGATGTGGGCAGTGATACCCAGCTCCCACATGCCACAGAATCAATATAAGGCTGGTGGACCAGAACCTCAGGAGTAGTGTACTATGGTGTGCCACAGGTGGTCTTCATCAGACAGTCTTTGCCCTTCTTACAGATACTGACTGGGCCAAAATCAGTGATGATGGTCTTAGAGTCAGTGTCCTGGGTGATGATAGAGTGGATTCTCAGGTTTAAGGTCATAATGTGTGATGCCTTGTACATGCAGATACCGGACACCATCCAGTACTGTCTGCAGCCCCTTTGTCGTATCGCACTCAGTGATGGAACCCTTAGCAATAACATGGTGAAAGAGCTAGCCACTTGTGGCTAGACCCATCGGCATATATACCTGTTCCTGTGTTTCAGACACTTCCACCAGCTGGATGATGTTAGTATGGTACTCCCAAAGAAGCACATACAGTTCAGTATCACACACCTCCCTCCCCTCTCAGTACTTGGTCTCACCCTTGCCTTGATGGCATATGGCTGACAAGGTGTCTTGGGTTCCACGCATATATTACTTACCTAAAGCTATCTTGACCAATCAGGGCCTTGGTGTCAAATATAGCTGTCACACATAGATTGAACCTGACCCTATACTTAGCCATCCTGACCCTGTGTAGTGGTTCCGAGTAAGGCTCTGGTAGCTGGTAGATGGGATACTGTAGCCAGGAGGTGCATATTGAGTGGCAGCTGAAAACAGGTTTGAGAGGGCCTGTGTTATTCACCTCTATGATAAAATACTTGTTTGTGTCCCTTAGTTCCACAGAAGGGTTTCTTTCTTTCTTTTTTTTTTTTTTTTTTTTTTTTGCGGAACCGGGGATTGAACTCAAGCCCTTGCGTTTGCCAGGCAAGCGCTTATTTCACCAAGCCATCTCCCTGGCCCCTCACAGAAGGGTTTCTCCTTGACAAGATCCAGCAGGACATGCTTGAGCAGCTCAGGAGGGACCTTGCTTGTCTCATAGCCCACCATGGATATGGATATTCTGTCCAGCAGAGCTGGCAGGACTTGTTCTGCAGGTGGTGCCACATGTACACCGTATCCGGCGGATGGGCTATTTCGCATCTTTGTGATTCTGCAGATATCTCCTGGCAACAGCCATAGCTGCCATTGTTAGTACTTACCATTGTCCAACACCAGCATTGTGACAGAAACCATTATGTTAAGTGAAATAAATCAGACACACAGATTTGACACATTGCTCCCTGCTTGAATGGTTAGCACAATCAGGACGTAGAATCATGCATATACTGCTAGTGGTTCTGAGCTGCCTGGTAGCGAGACTTACAAATTACAGTCCCATTGTGAACATGTTACATATCATATGATTTCTCATATGAGAAATCCACAGAGCAAAATAAAAGAAGAAATGGGAAGATTGATCTTTTGTAATGAGAATGGGATGGAGGGAGGGAGGAGGGGAAGGAAATGTAAAAAGAACTAAATACTTGTAATAAATAATTGTTAATTCAGTGTATTAACTGCATGTTCACTTTGTATTTTTTTTCACTTTGTCTTTTTAAGATGGTGTTATCTGAAAAGGTTAGTCAGCTGATGGAATGGACCAATAAGAGACCTGTAATAAGAATGAATGGAGACAAGTTCCGGCGCCTTGTTAAAGCCCCACCGAGAAATTACTCCGTTATTGTCATGTTCACAGCTCTCCAACTTCATAGACAGTGTGTTGTTTGCAAGTAAGAACTTTCCACTGCACATTAAAATGAACTTGTGAGATTTTTGGTCATTTTCCAATCTCAGAAGAACCAAATTAGTTCAGTGGGTATATAAATAATGAATGTGTATACCTTTAGGATGTCTGTAATAACACATATCACTATTTCTCTTTTATGATTAATTCTTAGTTCTACATGTTTGTGAGGAAGCATAAATAAGGGAGTATAGCCATCATAGGAATAATTTAAAAATCATTTTATGAATTCATATCAAATTATATAACTACCAATACCATTGATACTGTATTTTGTTCCCCCCCATACTGTATTTTCTTATGAATACTTTCTTTATTTGTATTTAGGTCACGATGTACAGGATCTTACTGCGTAGATAGGATTCGTAGTGATCCTCCTGTTTACAGCCTCACAAATGCTGGGATTACAGGCGTGCGCCACCGCTCCCAGTCTCAATTGCCATCTCAGCACACCCCGGGGGCGGGCCCAGCACAGCAGTCCCCTGGGATCAAGCTCCTGGCCCCTGCTTCTGCCTAAGCAGGCGCTTTAATCCACTGAGCAATTTGACTGGCCAACTTATGAATACTTTCAATCTCATACTCTTGTTAATCACAGCAATCTCAGAAAGTAGATAAAATAATTACTGTTCCATTTTTTTCTGATATCAGGAATTGAACTCAGGGCCTCATGGTTGGCAGGCATGCGCTGAACCACTGAGCCATTCATACTCTTCCATGATTGAAAGGTACAGGCTCACAAATTTTTTTTTGGTACTGGGAATCAAACTCAGGGCCTCACACTTACTAGACAGGTGCTTGTGCCGCTGAGCTGTGTCTCTGGCCCTCACAAAATTTTAAGTGTTCTTCCTGAAATTTTTAATTTTTATTTATTTATTTATT
>NW_004524929.1:486811-488924 GCF_000260255.1 Octodon degus
AAAATTTCAATTAAAAAAGTAATAGAGGGCTGGTGAGATGGCTCAGTGGTCTAAAGCACCTACTTGGAACAAGCTTGGCAAAGCACAGGGACCACAGTTCGATCCCCCAGCACCACATGCCAGCCCGCCCTGCCCCCTGGTGGACTGAGCTGCCCCCCACCCACACAATAAATAAATAAATGTTTAAAAAAAGTAATAGAAGGGGCCAGGGAGATGGCTCAGTAGAGTAAGCGCTTCCCTGGCAAGTGTAAGGGCCTGAGTTCAATCCCTGGATCCGCCAAAAAAACAAAACAAAACAAAAAAAGTAATAGAAATTCAACAGTGGAAAAAAACAAACAAAAAACAGTGGTTGCTGTATTGCATGATGCTACCATTCAAATTAGTTTAAACAATAGTTGAAATACCTATTATTTTGGTCTTCTAAATGTGTACTGATTCTAACGTCATATCAATTTGTTTTTTTTTTTTTTGGTTTTTTGGTGGAACCAGGGATTGAACTCGGGCCCTTGCGCTTGCCAGGGAAGCGCTCATTCCACTGAGCCATCTCCCCGGCCCCTTCATATCAGTTATTACTATACTCTAAAGTAAATGTTTGTTTAAAAAAAAGGTAATAAAATGAGACAAGAAAAAAATGTCATAGGATTGTTCTATTACAATGTTATATATGGTTTGATTTCTAAATTTCTATGTAAAAATAGGTAATTGTTTTTTTCCCCTTTCCATAGGGATTTAAAGTTTAGAATATCAATGGTTGTTGAAAAATACCAGTTCCATGTTAGGCCTAAGGTGTTTGATATTCAAACAGATAGTGAGGTTAAGCTCAACTGCCTCTGTTACAGGGTAATAATATTATTAAGCTTCTCTTCTGAATGGTTAATAACTACAATTTGCAGACCAAAAATCAGAGAAAAAGAAGCGCTACAAGGATAGCCACTATTTTGGCCCTAGCCCTTCAAGGTCAGTGAGAACTCGACATAAGAACCTGTGCTATGACATCCTGTAACTCAATGGTGTCCCAAATTTTCTGTTCAAGGAGATTATGGGGCCACAGAGGAAAGTGATCAGCGATGTATAGTATGCCTAAGGAGAGTCACCTAGAGAGAAAAAATTCTCTCAGGTTTTCACAGAGAGCAAATTGGTCAAGCAGTGGCTATGACTCATCCAGATAGCTGACACTGACAAAAGATCTGCAAGGTGCTGTACATGGTTTCAGGGTAAATCCTGAGGGGATTTGACTGACCTTGTCAGATGCAGAAGTTGCATTTTTAGTTATATAGGTCTTGCTTTGAGCCGGGGATGTAGCTCAGCAACGTAGCACCTGCCTAGCAAGCATGAGGTCCAGAGTTCAAATCTCGGTACAAAAAAAAGAAAATAGTAAAATAAAAAAGTAAAATAAAAATAGGTCTTGTTTTAACTTGGTCTTAGCCATCCAGCAAAAAAGTATAATCATGAGGTATAAAAAGTAATGCCATATTAATATGCTGAGCTGTAAAAGGCTCAAGTCAACTTCTGACAATTGCCAGTTGTGCTGATTGATAATCCACTAATATTATGGACTATTGGACTGTATTAGATTACTTTGCTGAATTCAAGTACTTAAAATATTTGAACTGTCATCAAGTATGAAAACGTCCTTTAAATACTTCTCCAAATACAGCTTCTCTAATAGCAGTGGAACACCCATCTTTGACAAAACAGAACAAAAAAGGGGGATATAAATGAAGGAACATTTTGTGGTGAAAAAAATACACAACACACACACACACACACACACACATATATACACCAAATAGGGTAGACATACTTCTACTTTCTCTTAATTCAATGAGAAGAAAGGTTTGTACTAATAGTGTTTAGACAGGATACCATGTCTGCATCTTATACTCTGAAAAACTATGAAGATAACAATATTCAATGTATTAATTATTGTAACTGTCCTACTAACCTGCTTTGAAACTGTCTCATTTGTATTTCTTTCTCATTAAAATTAATAAAAAGGGGCCAGGGAGATAGCTCAGTAGAATAAGCACTTGTCTGGCAAGTGCAAGGACCTGAGTTCAATCCCTGGTTCTAAAAAAAAAAAAGAAAAAAAATATTTATTTATTTATTTATT
>NW_004524929.1:489709-505698 GCF_000260255.1 Octodon degus
TTTTGGTTCCCAAGTTTTATTCAAGAACTCATAAAAAATATTCCAGACAAAGGAGCTTTAATCCTCATCTTCCTCCTCCTCTTCGTCCTGGTTAATCTGGAAGTAACCTAATTCGTAACTTTCTTTGCTGCTAGCAACTATGCGCAACCAGTCACGCAGATTATTCTTCTTCAAATATTTTTTGGTGAGATACTTAAAATACCTTTTGGAAAAAGGCACCTCGGAAGTCACGGTGATCTTGCTCTTGCTCCTTTCGATGGTAACCACCCCTCCACCGAGATTCCCGGCTTTGCTGTTCACCTTGATTCTTTTTTTTTTAATTTTATTTATTTATTTGTGTGTGTGTGTGTGTGTGTGTGTGTGTCAGTGTGTGGCCAGCTCAGCCCACCAGGGGGCGGGGCTGGCTGGCATGTGGTGCTGGGGGATTGAACCGTGGTCCCTGCGCTTTGCTGAGTTTGTTCTAAGTAGGCACTTTAGACCACTGAGCCATCTCACCAGCCCTGTTCACCTTGATTCTTTCCTGGAGAAACTGCTCGAAATTGGCAGCGTCCATGATTCCATCTTCTACGGGATGTGTGCAATCAAGGGTGAACTTCAGGACCTGCTTCTTTTTTCTGCCCCCCTTCACTGCAAGCTTTTTCATGGGTGCCATGGTGGCCGAGGACTCAGAAAGGCCGGCCGAGGACTCGGAAAGACCTGAAACTTTAAATGTGTATTTTTTTTTAATTTTTTTTTTAAATTTTGGCAGAACTGGGGATTGAACTCAGATCCTTGAGCTTGCCAGCGAAGCACTTATTCTACTGAGACATCCCCCCTTTGAATGTGTATTTATGCATTAATTATGGCTTCTTCTGGGAATGTGAGAGAATGAGGGGCCTTTAAAGAACAAAGATGCATGTGATCACATGTAGAATCTAATACAGTCAAACTCAAAAGAAGCACAAAGTAGACTGTTGGTTACTAAAAGATTGGAGGTAGAAACGGAACAAGGAGAGACAGGCTCTAATTAAGTTGCCTAGTTGTCTTAGTTATTCTTCTCTTGTTGCTGGGACAAATACCAGACACTCAAAATAAAGGAAGGAAAGGTTTATTTAGCTCACAGTTACTGGAGGGTTCAGTCCATATTCAGCTGGGTCCAAGGCAGAGCAGCACACAGCAGAGGGCAATCTTTCATGGCCATGGCAAAGAGCAAGAGCACAAGGGAGAGGTAGCAGCAGCTCAAGCAGCTAGCTTCTCTTTCCTCCTTACATTGAAATGCAAATTACCTGCCCCAGAGCAGGTACAGCATCCAAACCCACAACAATCAATCACAAACTCCAGAAGCCTCCCCAAGACTGCACGAGGCTTGGGGGGACACCTATACACAAACCATAACACTAGTCCAAATAGCTCAGTGGATTAAAGAGCCTGCAAGCAGGCACAGGGGCCAGGGGTTCGATCCCCAGGCCTGCCGTGCCCACCCTGCCCCTGGGGGGCACTGAGATGGTGATTAAGACTGAGCATGGTGGCGCATGCCTGTAATCCCAGCTCTTGGGAGGCTGTAAACAGGCGGATCACTACAAGTCCTATCTAGTAGTGAGACCCTGAACACCCTATAGACCCTTCCCAAAAAATATAAAAAAAAAAGTTTCACAGTCTAGGCTGCAATTTTGAATCTTCCTAGGATTACACGACCATACCACCATGCTCCACTTCCTTTTAAGTTTTATTTTGAGACAGGGTCTCACTGAGTTGTCCAAATGGGACTCAAATTTACACCCTCCTGCCTCAGACTTTGTTGTGTATGTTTTGCACTATTTGTCAACCTTAGAGATAAAAGACTGATCTCACTAAAATCTCACCAAACAATGATTTATCCATTCTTATTTTGCTGCTTCTGAATGATTTCAGGACCAAAGATTACTATTTCTTTTTTTTCTTTTTTTCCCTGTATTTAGGACAGGGTCCACAGGGTCTCACATAGATTGGACTTGTAGTGATTTTCCTGTTTTCAGCCTTCCAAGTGCTGGGATTACAAGTGTGCGCTACCATGCCCAGTCTCAATCACTCTCTCATCGCTCCCCTCAGGCTGGGCTGGCACAGCACACAGAGCATCAAACCCTGGCCACTGTGCTCTGCCTAAGCAGGTGCTTTAGTCCACTGAGCTATCAGGCAGGCCCTGCTATTTAAACAGAAACATCATCGATAATTAAAAATGGTAGATTTTTTTTTTTTTGGTGGAACCGGGGATTGAACTCAGGCCCTTGTGCTTGCCAGACAAGCGCTTACTCTACTGAGCCATCTCCCCGGCCCCCAAAATGGTACATATTAAAAAATAGAGTAGCTTTTGTTTTCTAGTGTGATTATATATTTTTTTTCTGCCTTTTTTTAAAACTTTTTTTTTATAGAGTTATTTTTTTTTCAGAACTAAGGATTGAACTCAGGCCCTTGCACTTGTTAGGCAAGCACTAATTCTATTGAGCTGTCTCCTCGGCCCCTTAGAGTGTTTATTTTTTTTGTGGCCAGCTCAGCCCACCTGGGGGCAGGGCTGGCTGGCATGTGGTGCTGGGGGATTGAACCGCGGTCCCTGTGCTTTGCTAAGCTTGTTCTAAGTAGGTGCTTTAGACCACTGAGCTATCTCGCCAGCCCCTCTGCCATTTTTTTGAGATAAGGTCTCGATATGCAGTTCAGGCTGGTCTTGTACTCACAATGATCTTCCTGCCTAAGCCTCTTGAATGCTGGCATTTCTGCTTTTTTTTTTGAGACAAGATTGTACTATGTAGTTCAGGCTGGTCTTGAACTCACTTTGTAGCACTTGCTGGTCTCGAATTTACAATGATCCTCCCTGCCTGTGTCTCATGTGTGCTACTACGCCTGGCCCACGCTGATCTTAAACTTCTGGGCTCAAGTGATCTTCCTACTTTAGCCTCAAGTAGCTAGGATTATAGGCATGTACCACCACATCCAGATCCTTGTTACTTTTCTTAATATTCTTACCAGCCACCAAAAAAACCCATTTTAGAAAAAATGGACTGGGGAGATGGTTCGTAGAATAAGTGCTTCCCTGGCAAGCTCAAGGGCCTGAGTTAAATCACCAGTTCCACAAAAAAAAAAAATTGTTATGAACTTTGTAGGTGGAGCTCAGTGCTATGCAGCACCTGACTAATATGTTTTAGATACCGGGTTAGAGCCCCAGCAGCAGTGGGACATGGGGGTGTGTGTGGAGGGTGTACAGTTGTGTGGGCCTGTAGTCCTGGGGGCAAAGACAGAAAAATACTAGAGTCCAGCATTTAAAGGCCAACGTGTGTTTTTTTTTTCCTAAACTTGTAAAATCAATTAGCTGGGTGTTTCTAGTGACCACTGAAAGAGCATTGGTATAAGAAACGGCCCCAAAGTAAAATAGTCATGCAATTACTAATCTTTTTTATTTATTTTTTTTGTGGAACTGGGGATTGAACTCAGACCCTTGGCACTTGCCAAGGAAGCACTTATTCCACTGAGTCATCTCCCAGGCCCCACAATTACTAATCTATGGTGAAATCCCAACGCTCGGGATAAGGCTTTCCATGCCAAAACAAGGTTTGATCCTCATCTTGTCATCAGAGCCTGACTTGTGATTTTTAATATTTCTCCTATAAAAATTACTATTGCTTAGTTGGACTTTGTATAACTGTTGATGCACTACATTGATTTTGGAAACTGTTTTACATGTTATCCTCGTAAATCTGATTGCATCTAGGCAAGCTGATGAAGAATTTCAGATCCTGGCAAACTCTTGGAGATACTCCAGTGCATTTACTAACAGGATATTTTTTGCCATGGTGGATTTTGATGAAGGCTCTGATGTATTTCAGATGGTAAGATCTTTAGTTTATTCTTATACAGGAATAGGTAAAATATGAATTAAGTAGAATACCTGTTTTTCAGTGGCTACAAGATGTTTACTAGGGGGCCGGGGAGATGGCCCAGTGGAATAAGCACTTCCCTGGCAAGCGCAAGGACCTGAGTTCAATCCCCAGTTCCACCAAAAAAAAAAAAAGAAGTTTACTAGGACTCTTCTTATATAAAATCTAGAGTCCTGAACTAAAAGCAAACTGGAGTTTAATTCCCAGCACTGTAGGAAGCTCTTCCTGGTCCTCGTCTCAGTCCAAAAAGTCTGTGTTTGTAATCCCAAAAATATGTTATTGGAATCCCACCAACTTAATTCCAATCTTCCACTCCCAGTGCAACCCACAGTGAAAATAAAGATACTAAAGCATAATTATAATTATAGGGAGGGGCCGGGGAGATGGCTCAGTGGCATAAGTGCTTCCTCCGGCAAGTACAAGGGCCTTAGTTCAATCCCCGGTTCCAAAAAAAACAAAGAAAAAATAATTATAGGGAGCCAAGGGACCCTAAGTCAAGCTACAAAGATGGCTTTCCGGAACAAAAAGGGCTGACCCAGGACCTCACCTGGCTTTTATTCAGTTGTGAAGGACTAGTGGCTTGAGGGTGAATGACTGAGAATTGTGGGAAGTAGGTGAGTACTGTGAACTAGGCTAAGTAGGAGGCCTGCATTTACCTCTGTCATATGCAGAAAGAAGGATATGCAGAAAAAGTAATTTGCATTATACTATTGAGATAGTATCTAATATTTTGGGCTCCAGTGCTTCAGCTCTGATGTGTAATCTTTCAAACTCCAGCAAGTCATAGCTTCTTTCTTGAGGCTTAATCCCAGCCGACAGCACTGTCGCTTTGTCCTGTTTCAACTGGGCTCATATTAAAGAGCAGCAGGTGTGGATTACCAGGGAAACACACTTCTTCAAAGACTATCACCAGCACCTCGGCTAGAGCAGTATGCATTGCTTAAAGCCAATTGAAGGGATAAGGAAAAATCATAGCCAGCTCTGTACATTATCAATACAAGGAAATAGGGTCAGGCTCAGCCAACATGGAGAGAATTGCTCTTCTTTCAAGGAGAGTTGCTCAGGTGGTCCTCCATACCAGTACCAAAAAGGGAATCAAACCCTGCAACTCTATACCCACTAAAACACTTCTATGCTTCCTACCCCAGCCCTGCTAACCCCCATTATCCTTTCTGTCTCTGTGACTGTGACTACTCTAGGTACTTTATATAATTGGAATCATATAGTATTTGTCTTTTTGTGACTGTCATTTCACATAATATTATGTCCTCAAAGTTCATGTTGTATCAGAACTTTGTTTTTGTTACTGGGGATTATATAGCACTTGCATTGTAGAGTCTTATATAGCACTTGCATTGTAGAGTCTGATCTACATAGTGAGATCCTGTAGATCCTGTACTAAATACATAAAAAAAGACAGCATGGTGCCAGATCTGGCAAATAAGGTGGATGAGGACATCCGAGTTGCATGTTTTTACACACCTATCTGCCATTGTTTGCCATAATTCATTCTCTGTGATAGGATTACATATTGACAAGAAACAAAGGCTTATATCTATTGGTCAGAAACTTTCTCTAGGGGGCTGGTAAGATAGCTCAGCAGACTAAGCGCCTGCTTAAGCAAGCACAGGGACAGGTTTGATCCAGCCCCACCCCCCTGGCATGCTGAGCAGGTAACTGAGTCCGGGTGTGGTGGTGCACGCCTATAATCCCAGTGTTGGGGAGGCTGAAAACAGGAGGATCATTATGAGTCCAACCTGTGTAGTGAGACCCTGTACCAAATACATAAAAAAAGAAACTTTCTCTAGAACATAGACTCTGTTTTGCACAAGTAATTATACCATGTTATGAAAGATAAAATGCAGATGAGAGAGTTATGACTTCTTTGCCTTAGCAATTCCTGTGTTGTCTTCTCAGGCATGTCATAATCACATGATAAAGAAAACGAAAGGCTCATCAGTAAATATTTATGGAACCAATTATAATGAACTATGTCTTCTGAGTATGGTAGAATACTCCTGTAATAACAGATACTTGGCAGGTTGAAGCAGAAGATCACAGATTAAAGACCAGCCTGAACAATTAACAAGACCCTGTCATCATTTAAAGAAAAGACCATTTGATTATTTCTGTATACAGCTATCATTTTATATTGGTTTTCAGTTGGTGTCTTTTTTTTTGAGACAGCATCTTGCTACAAAATTCAGACTGAACTCATCTGTAGCCCAGGCTGGCCTCAGCTACTTACTGGACATAGTAAGTAGCACACACATATAATACTAGCTACTGGGGAGATGAAGCAAAGGCTATGGATATAGTTTGGTGGTAGAGCACCCCTGGGATCATTTGCCAGTACTGCACACACATACAAAAAATACTGTACTCTATTTGAGGTTGCGTCAGCTACATAAGACTTTTTCTTAAAATTTTATTGAGAAATAAGAATGAGACAGTTTCAAAACAGGTTAGTAGTACAGTTATAGTAATTAATATACTGCATAGCAGTCAGCACAAAGACACATCCACTGGTAAGAGATGGGGCAGCGTGTACACTAAAATGTACAACCACAATAGACTGAAACACAGCCAATATTAAAATCTATGCACTTGTAATAACACTTGAAAAGTGGCCTGTTGAGAAACACTAAATCTTTTTTTTTTTTTTTTTTGGTGGAACCGGGGATTGAACTCAGGCCCTTGTGCTTGCCAGGGAAGCGCTTATTCCACTGAGCCATCTCCCTGACCCTCCAAAAAAGTGGCCTGTTGAGCATGAACTCAGTTTGAAAAACAAAATAGTAAACATAAGACTGTTTTGGTGCTCATGAATAGTGGCTAAACAGATTAAAATACCTGTGGTATGGGAAATTCCTTTTTAGTGGAGTGCAATGTAGATTTCTTAGCTAGAAATTTATATTTAGTCAGTAAAGAATAATAAAGTCACAATCAGACTTGTATTTGAACCCTGACTCCACCGTTTTAGCAAATCAATTAACCTGTCTAATTCTGAGCTGCTTCATCTTTGTATAGTGCCTCACCTTTGTAAAATGTCCTCCTCATGTTTGTAAAATCATTTACCATTAATATTATTTTCTTGATAATTTTTACTTCCATGGACTGCTCTTCCTTCAGCTAAACATGAATTCTGCTCCAACGTTCATCAACTTTCCTGCAAAAGGGAAGCCTAAACGAGGTGATACATACGAGTTGCAGGTGCGGGGTTTTTCAGCTGAGCAAATTGCCCGTTGGATTGCAGACAGAACTGATGTCAACGTGAGTTCCCAACTTTGCAGATGGTTTACTGTAGTTCCCTTTAAATTTTACTGGGAGGTTATAATGGTCTTGGACCTATGTCACTGAGGTAGTTTAGCAGTTCTTTCATAAGTAGTATTTATCAGAATTATCCTAATAAAAGAATGAAATAACAGGGCTGGGCATGTAGATCTGTGGCACAGTGCCTGCCTGGCAAGCACAAGGTCCTGAGTTCAATTCCTGATATCAAAAAAGAAAAGAGTGAAATTACAGAACCTCCCATTATTCTGTGGAATTCAGCCTGGAAACCACTCTTGACTTTCTTA
Source organism: Octodon degus (assembly GCF_000260255.1). NCBI lineage: Eukaryota > Metazoa > Chordata > Mammalia > Rodentia > Octodontidae > Octodon > Octodon degus. The sequence continues at coordinate 497,169 of NW_004524929.1, forward strand.
AATCTGTGGGCTGTCTAGTTGTACCTAGGAATCCCTCTTAGTATAAAAGATGTTATAGGATGATTAAATAGAATATTATACCAATTGCACCCCATTTTAGAATACAGTATCAAATGTTTTAATTGAAATGAAATGAGAAAAGTTTACTTTTTCCAAAGAATAACCGCATTTTTTATTATTTAACTTAGTAAATAAATGTTATGCTTTAAAATGTTTTTCCCAGCTGGGAGTGGTGGCATATACCTATAATCTCAGCACTTAGAAGGCTGAGGCAGGAGTATCACCTTGAGTTCTTCATCCTATATAGTGAGCTCAAGGCCAATCTCAACAACATAGTGACCCTGTCTGAAAAATAAATGAATAATGGAGGTGTCAGTATAGTTCTGTTTTGCAATACTATTTTCAATAGACTATTTCTAGGCATCTGGATATTCCTGTCCCCGGTCCTTTTAGGCCTTTATTTGAAGATCATCTCCACTCTCCCTGGCCAATCCCTCTCTAGAATGTTAAACTTGCTGAGAAAGTTGTGGCACTTGCTGCAGGGATGTCCAAAGGTGTGCTAGGACTTGCTTCACAATCCTGCCCTGCTTTTTATATTTCACTTTTTACTTTCAAACCAGACATCATGAAATGAAAAGATATTCCCTCTCTCTTGATAGACAAAATCAAAATACAGAATTGCCCATACTTTCAAAACTAAAATACAGATTGAATGTAATCTTTATCAAAACACCAATAGCTTTCTGAGGAGTAGAAAAAGATAATGCATGAATACTTACAGGTGTGGAGTTCCATGCTTATAAATCCCAGCACTCAGAAACATTGTCTTGAGTTTGGGGGTCACTAAGAGCTACATAGTGACTTTTAAGATCAGCCTGAACTAACAGAGGCATTCCTGTCTCAATGAAAACTCTTAAAATTCCTATGAACTCAGAAGAGACCTAGAATATCAAAAACAATCCAGGGTAACAAGTAAAATTGAGGCATCATAATCCTGGATTTAAAGTTATATTACAAAGGTGCAATGAAAAGTAAGTAGATAATAGGAAATACTTGGTAAAAGGAAAGGGCACAAAAGGATAGAGTAGAGGGAGGGGAAAGGAAAGGATTGAAAAAATTTAAGATGAGCTGTGTACATGTAATCACTATGAACCACAAGTATGTACTGATAAAAAAATAAATTGGGATAATGGGAGTCTGTCCATGACCTGAAACAATAAATAAATAAATAAAATATTTTTCTCTTTCCATTAGATTAGAGTAATTAGACCTCCAAATTATGCTGGTCCCCTTATGTTGGGATTGCTTTTGGCTGTTATTGGTGGACTTGTGTATCTTCGAAGAAGCAATATGGAATTTCTCTTTAATAAAACAGGATGGGCTTTTGCAGCTTTGGTGAGTAGATTTTAACAAGAAAAAAAAATTTTTTGCAAGGCATAACTACTTAATTTAAAAAAATGTCTTTGTTACCATATGCAAGTAGTACCTGTCCTATGTTCTAGGATCCACATGAAACTACCAACAGAACGCTAAGTCATTAGTATATGAACATAATTTTTTTTTTTTTGCGGAACTGGGGATTGAACTCAGGCCCTTTCGCTTATTCTACTGACCTATCTCCCCAGCCCCCAAAAATCTTTTTTTTTTTTTTTGGCAGAACCGGGGATTGAACTCAGGACCTTGCACTTGCCAGGGAAGCACTTATTCCACTGAGCCATCTCCACAGCCCACTAGTACATATTTGCATTACATAACATTTATATTCTTTAACCTGGCATGTGGTGTTTTGTTGTTGTTATTGTTGTTATTTGTTTTTTGTATTTTTAGTATGGAGTCTACAGGATCTCACTACACACATCAGACTCAGTGGTCCTCCTGTTTTTAGCCTCGCAAGTGCTGGGATTACAGGCTTGCGCCACCACTCCCAGTCACAATCGCTGTCTCAGTGTGCCGATTGACCCTGGCCCCTGCATCTGCCTAAGCAGGTGCTTTAACCCACTGATCTGTCTGTCCAGCTCTAACTGGGCATGGTGATGCCCACCTGTAATCCCAACACTTAAGAGGCTAAAACAGCAGAATTGCTGAGCGTTCAAGGCCAGCCTTGGCTTCATAGTGAGACCTTGTCTCAAAAATGAAAATATTTCACATTCTTTTTGTGGAGTTGGCACATGTACATATTTATTTTTAATTTCATTTTGGGAGGATTTTTTTTTTTTTTTTGTGGAACCGGGGATTGAACTCAGGCCCTTGAGTTCAGTCTTACTCTACTGAGTCATCTCTCTGGCCCAATAATTTTATATATATATATATATTTATTTTTGTGTTAAAATCAGTTTGTTACCAGCTGGTGTGGTGACACACGGCCTTTAAACCCAGCACTTGGTAGGCTGAGGCAGGAGGATCCTTGGGAGTTCAAGCCAGCCTAAACTGCATAGAAGAACTGTCTCCAAAAGACAAAAACATGTATTGGAAAGATAGCTTAGTGGTCTAAAGTGCCTGCTTAGGCAATCTAGGCAGGCACAGGGGACTGTGGTTCAATCCTTGGCACCACATGCCATGCCAGCCCCACCCACAGGGTGGGCTGAGCTGGATTTTTAAAAAAAAGACATAAAAGATTGTTTGTTTCCTCCATTATCTCAGTAGGGTAGTCCAAACTTCTTTTTTTTTTTTTTTGGCAGAACTGGGGATTGAACTCAGGTCCTTGTGCTTGCCAGACAAGCACTTATTCTACTGAGCTATCTCCCCGGCCCCCAAACTTCTAAGAACTGATTATATTTGCTTTTTATGCAATTTAAATTTTAGGGGCCGGGGAGTGGCTCAGTGGAATAAGCACTTCCTTGGCAAGGGCCTGAGTTCAATCCCTGGTTCCGCCAAAAAAATAAATAAATTTTATTTCTATTTATTTATTTATTTATTTATTTTGCTGCAAAAGGGTTTATTTTCTTTTGGTCCAAGATTTGGGAGGGGGCTCCAGAAAGGTGAGAAAGCTGCCTAGTGGCTGGAGGGAGAGGGTTAGGCAAAGCCCTTACGCCGGGTGATGCAGGAGCCCCTCAGAGACCGCCAGGCTCTGACCTCCTAGTCATGTTTAAGAGTGAGCCTTTCAAAGAGGTACTCGCCCAGCCCAGCCTGGGAGCTCGCCAGCCTGCGGAGGTTGGTGAGGTGGTCACCTATCTTCTTGATGAGCTTCACCTCCTCATCTAGGAAGTGGTTCTCCAGGAAATCACAGATATGGGGGTCAGTCTTGGCAGAGCCCAAGGCATGAAGGTCCAGAAGAGCTTGGTTCAGGTTCTTCTCCAGGGCCAGGGCAGCTTCCATGGCGTCCAAGGTTTTACCCCACTCATCTTCAGATGGTTTCTGCATGTCTTGAAAGAGTACACGGCCACTGCGCCGGTTTTGCATCTTCAGGAGATGCTCGGCTCCCTCGCGTTTCTCCTTGGCCAGCTCACGGAAGAAGTGGCCCACGCCCTCCAGAGCCACATCATCTTGGTCAAAGTAGTAGCCCAGAGAGAGGTAGGTGTAGGAGGCCCGCAGGTGCAGGTTCACCAAGCGGTTGACAGCAGCCTCCACCTCGGTGGAATAATTCTGACGAATCTGAGAGGTCATGGCTGATCAGCAATAAGGAGCTACCCACAAAAGAATGGTGTTGTCCGGTCCTGGAAGGAGGCGATAGGCGAGAAGATGGTCCCGAAACTTGTACCTGGAAGGTGGATGGGAAGATGAAAGAGGAGTCCCCGGGTCTGTTCCGTCCAAACACTGTTGAAGCAAAAACAGATCCGCGGGACCTCCGGACGCGCCGCTCTAAATAAATTTTAGACTGTTGTGTCTATAAAGATCTAAAATTCTTTGAGTACATTCTTTTTTTTTTTGTGGTACTGGAGATTGAACTCAGGACCCTGTGCTTACCAGACAAACACTTATTCTACTGAACTATCTCCCCGTCCCCTCTTGAGTACATTCTTTTAAAAAGTGTTCAGTAAGTCAGGTGTGATGTACACCTATAATCCCAGCATTCCTGGAGACTGAGGCAGGAGGATTACAAGTTTGAGTTCAGCCTAGGCAATTTGGTGACTTAATGAGACTGAAAAAAAGTAAAAAGGATAGTGATGCTACCATGTAAAGGCTCTGGGTTTAACCTGTAGTACCATAAACAAACAAATACTAAATAAATAAATAGTGGGAAAAGGCATTTAGTATTCAGTTTCAAAACTTGTCAGTTTAGTTATACTAAATTTTTAAAAAGTATTTTCCTTTTGAAGTATTATTAAAGGGCTGGGGAGATGGCTCAGTGGAATAAGCACTTCCCTGGCAAGTACAAGGGCCTGAGTTCAACCCCCAGTACCGCAAAAAAAAATTTATTAAAATGTAATTGTTCTAAAATATAGGGGCCAGGGAGATAGCTCAGTAGAATAAGCGCAAGGGTCTGAGTTCAATCCCCAGTTCCACAAAAAAAAAAAAGGAAAATATAAGCATTAGTAAATAAGTCATTGGGGGCTGGTGAGATGGCTCAGTGGTCTGAAGCACCTACTTAGAACAAGCTTAGTGAAGCCCGAAGCCCAGGGACCGCGGTTCAATCCCCCAGCACCACATGCCAGCCAGCCCACCCCCTGGTGGGCTGAGCCGGCCACACACACACACACACACACACACACACACAATAAATAAATGAAATTTTAAAAAAATAATTTAAAAAAAGTAAATAAGTCATTTAGCTAGAAATTTTTTTCACTGATTATCTGAACAGTTCTAATATTTTATTTACTTTTTAATGTAATCAAAATAGGACTAGAGGTCCCGCATGCCTTGCTGGTCCCACACCCGGGGACACTGAGCCAACAACCTAGTCTGGGCGTGGTGGCACATTCCTTTTAATTCCACTGCTCGGGAGGCTGGAAACAGGAGGATCACTATGAGTCTGAGCTGTATAGTGAGAACCTGTACCAAATGCATAAAGTAAAAAAAACTAGGACTAGAGAGCTGGGACTGATGCACATGCCTGTAATCCTAGAACACAGGACGGTGAGTCAGGAGGACTTCTGTGAGTTTGAGGCCAACCTAGTATACCTACTGAGTTCAAGGGCAGCCTGAACTGCATGGCCAGAACCTGTCCCAAAAAACCACAATAATTGTGGTTCATATTAAGCACTGAATTTATTGACTGGCTATTTATTTACCATTCAGAGTAATTGAATATTACTCAGATTAATCTGTGAATTTATATTGTTTATAAAATTTATACTTGGAAAATGTTAATTCTTTGAATATTTTACTGTTTTAGTTTTTTTTCTCCAATTTCCTTAATGCCCAAAAATTTTACCCTCCCTTACCCTTGACAGTTCTTTCAGTTTTACACAACTGTTTTACAACTTTCTATGTACAACTTTTTAAGGGTACAAATAAAATTACTTTTTTTTTTTTTTGGCGGAACCAGGGATTGAACTCAGACCCTTGCACTTGCTAGGGAAGTGCTTATTGCACTGAGCCATCTCCCCGGTCCCTTAAAATGACATTTTTTCAAGAAAAAAAAGTAAGACTAGACTGACTATGAATATTTCTTTCTTTTTTCTTTTTTTTTTATTTTATTTTTTCCGGCCATGGGTATTTCATTACCTTTTCTTTCCTAGTGTTTTGTTCTTGCCATGACATCTGGTCAAATGTGGAACCATATAAGAGGACCACCATATGCCCATAAGAATCCCCACACAGGACATGTGGTAAGAAGTCTTGGTTTTGTTTCCATTTTATAGCAAAATTAACATAGCGATTATCACTGCATGAGACCAGTGCCAGTATATGAAGGAATTAGATGTAGTTTTGACTTTTCAGTTTCTTTGTGTTAATAGGTTTCAGGTACTTAAGAGAATTAAAAGGGTGAAGTTCCTTATTCCTTTTGGTGAGTCATTTTGACTAAGTGCACTAAGGGTGAAAGTTAGTCTGCAACTGAATACAAAAATTAATCAAGTACTTGAGCATGTACTGTTTATAGGCACCTGGTGAATTTTATCTGCTATATTGATAAACAAAAGCATGGTCATTGTTTAATGGGGTGTATATTATTTTATCTTATGGTCTTATGAAAATGGATACTAGTTTTTCATGTGTTTTGTTGCTGAGAATATGATAAGAAACATTAATACAGAAATAGCTTTTATAAAATTCTAATGTATTTACTGATAAATGACACTGACTCAAAATATGCTATATGCTTACCTACATCAGGTGAATTAATTTGTACAGTTTTAAATAGCCTATGTGAGGGTTAGGGTAGAATTTAATTTATATTTAATGTATCTGTTTTTCCCCTGAAGAATTATATCCATGGAAGCAGTCAAGCCCAGTTTGTAGCTGAAACACACATTGTTCTTCTGTTCAGTATCCTTTTCACAATAATTCTTGGCTGCTGCATTTTAGTTTGCCTAATTTCTCACAATGTAGTATTCTTTCTGCAGCCTTTGTTTGGGACTGCTTTCCTAATATAGGTCATAATATCCTTCAGAAGTCATATTATTGTGTCATCCATCTTAGCTCAATTAGCTAGAGACCCCAAGGACAAACCTGCAGCCTAATAAAGCAGGGTTTATTGGTGCACTGATACAAGCAAATATGGTTATCAGAGTGAGCCTGGGATGTTCTTTTACCAAAAAAAGGTAGAGTTTTACAAGGATTTGACGTAAGGGGTGGGTTTAGGTTACATTTAAATGCAGCATAGTTTTAAAAAAGCAAGGGTCTAGGGGGTAGTTCATTACTAGTGTTCTTGCCTAGCAAGTGTAATGCCCTGAATTCTGCCCCCAGCACTGCAAAAGAAAGAAAAGGAGGGGAGAAGGCTAAGCACAAAGGGTGTAATATTAAGTCTTAAGGTTTTGAAGTAGACTCAATGTTCTATTTCTTAGGAAACTACAAATTTAAATAAATGGGAGATTTTTGTTTTTAAACTCCTTGAAGTGCAAGATAGCTCAGTGGTTCAAAGTGCCCCGCCCCTAGGGCAGGCTGAGCCAGCCACACACAAAAAATAAATAAATGAAGTGGTACATCTTGGTTATAAATTAAGACTACTGAGAAGTTATACTTGTAATTTTTTTCTTATTTAATATATGTATGTAAAAAATAATATATGTTTTCAAAACTAATTACATTCATCTTGGGATTATATATATATATATATCCTTGAGCATTTTTATCTCCCCTCTGCCCCCACCCATTTCCTTCTCTTGATCCCCTTCCCTTCTAATTGCAAACTGAGTAATGTAGATCCTCTATATAAGTGTGGCAGGTCTCATACTGATAAAATTTCAAACAGTTTAAGATTTTTGTGTGTGTGTGGTACTGGGGATTGAACTCAGGACTTTGTGCTTGCCAGGCAAGCACTTATTCTGCTGAACTATTAGCCCCACCTTATGATTTAAAAAAAAAACAGAATTCTCTGTTGAGTCAGAAGGCAATAGTTTGTCAAAGACACAGAGATACTTGATGTTTTTTTAAATGTATTTAGTACAGGGTCTCACTACACGGATCAGACTCGTAGTGATTCACCTAATTTCAGCCTCCCAAGCACTGGGATTACAGGCCCGCACCACCACACCCAGTCTCAGTGGCCATCTCAGAAAAGCCCGGGGGTGGGGCTGGCACAGCAGACCCCCGCCACTGTGCTCTGCCTAAGCATGCCTAAGCAGGTGCTTTAGTCTGCTGAGTTAGTTGGCTGCCCATGAGATATTTGGTATTTTTTTTAATTATTTTTCTTTTATTTTTTATTTTTATTCATTTATTTATTTATGTGTGTGTGTGTGTGTGTGTGTGTGTGTGGCCAGCTCAGCCCACCAGGGGGCGGGGCTGGCTGGCATATGGTGCTGGGGGATTGAACCGCGGTCCCTGTGCTTTTGCTAAGCTTGTTCTAAGTAGGTACTTTAGACCACTGAGCCATCCCAGCCCCGATATTTGGTAGTTTTAAGCTTCACCATGCCTAGGGAGAAATTCTTTCCTGTGAATGTTGCAGCTTTTTTTTTTTTTTTTTTTTTTGCAAAAAAGGGAATTGAACTCAGGACCTTGTGCTTACCAGGGAAGTGCTTATTCCACTGAGCCATCTCCCCAGCCCCAGATTTTTCTTTTGTCTACTTTGTTCTTTGTTTATAGTTTGGGTTTCCCACACAAAGCAACATGATATTTAAACTTGTCTGTTTGATTTCAAATTATGATCTCAGAGTATGTGCATTTACCTAGAAATGCCTCAAGTTTATCCTTCTTTATGTTTTGAGTTTTGTTTTTTTATTTTTTGAAGCAGGATCTTGCTACATAGTCCAGACTGTCATTGAATTCCCTGTGAAGCCCAGACTAGCCTTGAACTTTCAGCAATCCTAGGAGCCTCTGCCTCCTAAGTACTTAAGATTTTTTTATTTCTTTTCTTTCTTTTTTTTTTGGCAGAACCAGGGATTGAACTCAGGCCCTTGGTTTGCCAGGCAAGTACTTATTCTACTGAACCATCTCCCTGGCCCCTAGTACTGGGATTAACATGCATATCATTGTGGCTATTTTTATGACA
>NW_004524929.1:505974-514707 GCF_000260255.1 Octodon degus
CATGGGTATGCATGTGTCACTGTGGTATGACTTTTTTTTTTCATTTTAAACAATATTCAAGTTTATTAAACAAATTAAAAAAATGAGTTATAAAATGTTTAACTTTCATCAGCTTCAAGGTTTATGTTGCTGCCAAATTTCGCATATAACTGAACTTTCAAATCTGCTAACACCCGCTGAATGGATTCAACTCTGGACTCTAAGGCGTCGATTTCTTCTTGCAAATTTTTCTTTGCTTCTTCTAGCATTTCCTGTGTTTCTTCTTGAGAATGGCTAATGAACACGTCGCCGATCTGATACAGGATCATTACGCAGTCGTCGTCTGCGAGCATGATGTCATCACGCGCATCTTCTAAATTCTGGAGCTGCTTCTTTTTTAGCTCTATTTCTTCCTTTAGCTCTGTGATTCTACTTGTGTTCCGTGCAAATTTGTTTATCTTTTGTTGATCTTCAAAAGTGACATTCACATCTTCTGCAGCCGCCTTCTTCATGGTGGCCGCCATCTTGGGACTTTTTTTTTAATTTTTTTTTTTTTTTTTTTTCGGAACCAGGGATTGAACTCAGGCCCTTGTGCTTGCCAGGCAAGCACTTATTCAACTGAGCCATCTCCCTGGCCGCTGTGGTATGACTTTTTCAGCTAGCTTTTTATTAGTTTCTTCTATAAGGTCCCTGATATGTTATTACTTTCATTATCTAATTATTTATATTTTCTGAGCCCTATTAGCACCTTATTATTCTGGTTTTTAGTCGCTTCTATTGTTTTGAATAATACAGCTATATGGCTTTTTCTTTCCTCCCTCTCGGTCCTCTGTTGACTGACTTTGGGGGGAGTTGGGACTCTTGGGAAGTACCTCATTGTGTTGTCTTCTCATGTTTCTGTTGTATTTTATTTGTTTATTTGTCTGTTTTGTGCTTAGGTATGTGGTTGCATATAGTGGGAAGACTTTGTTAACTACTATGGAGATCTCTTTATTTAATCTGCTTTTTCAGTGATGTGCCCAGGGTATGGACCTTTACTTATGTCCCAAGATCTGATCATGATCACCTCTTAATTTGATAGTGATGCTGTATAGGTGTCCCAGCGCTCAGTTTTCAGGACTTCATTGCACTATTATTAATGTTATGAAGGTAATACCACACTATTGTTAATGTCATAATTATAATTTAGCTATTGCATAGTGATAACTATCTAAAGAATAATAAAGCTTAAATTGTTGTACTATTAAAGATACAGGAAATTGGGAATGGGAGAATAAAAAATTGAAAACTTAAATAATGAGAGATTTGAAGGAGAGAAAGTGAGACAAAGAGCGGCTGGGGAGATGGCTCAGTGGAATAAGTGCTTCCCTGGCAAGCGCAAGGGCCTGAGTTCAATCCCTGGTTCCACCAAAAAAAAAAGAAAAGAAAGTGAGACAAAGGATCATATTACAGGGCTGGGGATATAGCTCAGTAGCACAGTGCCTGCCTGGCAAGTGCAAGATTCTGAGTTTGATTCCTGGTGCCAAAAAAAGATATCATATTACAGAATAGAAGGATGTTCATAGAATTTGTTAAAGGTAATAGCAAAGAAAAAAAAAGGAATAGATGGTAAAAGAAAAGAGGGAGAAAAAATAATATGGAGAAATAGAAAAAACTAAAAGAACAAAAGGAATAAGAAAAAGAAAATCTGTAACTTATGTATTGTATGTTATCCTGTTTCTGTCTTTATTTCTATTTTTGTTTTTACTCTTCAAAATAATTTTTTTTTAAAAAAAAGAAAGAAAAAAATCCTAAAACTGAAAAAAGGGTATGTATTTGGTTGGGGGGGGGCAAAATTCTTTGGGGATTTCATGATTTGAACTCAGGACCTTGCACTTCCCAGGCAGACACTAGAGCACTGACCTACATACATGTCCTGTATACACATGGTTGAATGAATGGTTTCCTTCTAGATTACACAGTTTTGAAGACCTGCAAATCATGATTTTGTCTGCCTAGGCTGTGGCCTGTACTTTGTGAGGTGTGCCCCCTATTCCAGAGTCCCCTCTGTTTACTCCAGGCTGTGGCAGTATCCTCACTGAGACATGTTCTTATCCACGCTGGTGGGTAGGGAAGATAGTTCTTAGATTTGTGCTAAAGGTAAGTATCAGAGCAAGACTTCAAGTACTTTATGCTGGTACCATCACACTCAGCTGTTTCTAGCCGTAACACAAGCTGAGCCTGGCGTCTCCTCACAGGGCCCATGTCCTTCCCATCCTGAGTTTAAACTTCATCAGGAAATCTTTTCCTAATCTACTCTCTGTCCATGGCTATCTCTGGTGACTATCTGTCCCCCAGTCACTATGTGAGGTTAACAGTGGGAGCCCTGAAGTGAAGTTGCTTCATTTTTCGTTTTTTTTTTCTTTTTGAGACAGGATTTCATTATGTAGTTCACACTGGCTTTAAACTCTCTATGTAACCCAGGCTAGTCTTAAACTTGTGGCAGTCCTTCTGCCTTAGCCTCTTGCATGCTTGGATTACACTTAAGCGCCACAACTCCCGACAATGAAGTTGGTTTTTTGTTTTTGTTTTTTGGTAATGGGGATTGAACTCAGGACCTTGCTCTTGTCAGGCAAGTGTTTATTCTACTGAGCTATATTCCTGGACCCAGAAGTTGTTTTTAAGGTCTTCTAAGTCCCATATTTAAATAAACCACCTTATCCCTAAATGGTGCCTAATTGGGCCTAGGGAGATAGCTCAGTAGAATAAGCCAAGGGCCTGAGTTCAATCCCCAGTTCCACCAAAAAATAAATAGTGCCTAATCAAGCATCCTTGTGATTTGGCAGACACCTGCACTTTAGTACTTCTCTGGCTGTTGCCTGCTATATAGAAGTCCTCTCAGAGCAAAACTCTGTTCTATTTTCAGTTTACAAACGCCATGGGCTCCGCTATGGTTTTTGCCTGGATCTCCCAGCCATGGGCACTTTGCTTCTGGGGAGCCCAGTTCCCCTCTTTGTAAGTCACAAGTGCCTGAGATAAGACTCTGGATTGTTTCTTTTTCACTGCATTATGGATCGTCTTATTAACTTCTCTGTACCTTCTTATTTATTCTGTTCTTTCTGTCCTGGTTCCTAATCATGTGTTTCTCTTCTTTTCTTCACTAAGTTGTTATTTTTGAGCATCTGGATTCCAGATCTTGGTGGGGCTGTATTTTGCTAACAGTCACTGCTCTGCCATTTTGAAAGGAGACTACAAATCCAAGTTTTCTTTTTTTACATGTTTGTTGTTTGGTTTTTTTGTGGAACTGGGAATTGAACTCATGCCCTTGCACTTGCCAGGGAAGCAGTTATTCTACTGAGCCATCTCCCTGGCCCTTTTTTTTTTATTTTTTACATGTAATCACACTGGAATGAAAAATGTTTCAGACTTCAAACAGTCTGGATTAAGAATGCCCAAGCAGTATTCCAAAAATTGGAAACCTTCAAAATTGAAACACTTCAGGTTCTACACATTTTTGCATAAGGAATTCTATGTTTGAATTGCTGAGAAATTCACTCACCTGAGTAGAATACACAAGCAGTAACTATGGAACAAATAAAGCTAATAAATGTAACGTTCCTAAAGTTGTAATTCTCGGCCAGGATGTTGTGACATTGATATATTAGAATCATTTGTAGCCCAGACTGGTGGGGAAGTGATTTGATTTTAAAGTCGCTTGCCCTATACTCTAATCTCAACAATTAGATGATGTAGAAGTCTTCTAGTTCAGTTATTCTATTAAAAATGGCTTATACTAGGTAAGAATATGCTAAGAATTTTTAAGGTGATTAGAGTCAGTGGGATCAATCAGCTCCTTTAAGAAAAATAAATTAAATTATTTTTCTCATAAAAGTAATACTGACGCAGATGTGGTGGTGAATGCCTGTAATTCCAGCACTAGGGAGGCTGAGGCTATGGACTGCTGCAAATTCAAGACCAGCCTGGGCTAGAATGAGCTTAAGGCCAGCCTGAACTACATACTGAGATCCTGTGTCCAAAAGATAAATAAAAAAAATACTGCAAAAAACTTTTTTCCAAAACCAGTATGTTGGGCCCCGGGAGATGGTTCAGTGGAATAAGTACTTGCCGGACAAGCACAGGGGCCTGAGTTCAAGCCCCAGTTCTGAAAAACAAAAAAGTTCAAAACTAGTATGTTTGTCTGTCTTTCCCAATTTATTTTACTACATCAATGATTAGGGAAGTTTTGAAGGGAAATATTCTAAAACACATTAAGCATTTGTTTTGGGTTTTACAATTTTGTTTTGTTTTGGGGACATGAGAAATTTGGAGAGTCTTGCTCTGTAGGTTGGCCTTGAATTTGTGATCCTTCACCTGGGGTTTTAGGTATGTACCATGACAAGAGTTTGTTGTTGTTTGGTTTTTATAGCAATGCTGTGGGTCAGACCCAGGGCCTCACACATGCTGTGTGAGCACTACCATACAGCTATTCCCTCTCTTGCATTCTTTGGCCTTATGTATGTTGTGTGGAGAAGTGTTCTTTTTTATACTTAGAGAGATACTTTGAATCTTTGATGTGTGGTGTTTTTTGTTTTTTGGGGTTTTTTTTTGTCTTTTTAAGACAGGGTCTCTCTATAGAGTTCAGGCTGGTCTTGAGCTCACTTTGTAGCCCATGCTGGTCTCAAACTTACAACGATCCTCCTGCCTCAACCTCCTAAGTGCTGAAATTATAGACATGCGCCACTATGCTGGGTTTTGATGTCTTTTTTTTGGCAGAACTGGGGATTGAACTCATGCCCTTGCACTTGCCAGGCAAGTGCTTATTCTACTGAGCTATCGCCCCGGCTCCTTTTTCTGATGTCTTAATAAAGCATTTTCTTCACTGTGGCCTTAATAGTTAATAAAAGTACATGAAGATTACAGAGAAATGAGAAAAATAGTTGTTCTCCATGTTTATATAATAGATAACATAATTCCATCCTCCTTTTTGTTATTTTTTGTGATACCTATGGCCTTCACAGTGAGCTATATCTTTAGCCCTCTTAATTTTATATTTTGAGAAAATGACTTGCTAAATTGCTCAGGATGGACTCAAACTTAGAATCTTCCTGCCTCAGTCTCTGAGAGTGATGGGATTATAGGCATTACCCACGATGCCTTCTTATTCTGCTTTTATTGAACATTACAAAGAATGTTTTCTAAAAAAAAAAAGGAATGTTTTCTAGCAGATAAAAACTAATTTAGGGGCTGGCGAGATGGCTCAGTGGTCTAAAGCACCTACTTGGAACAAGCTTGGCAAAGCACAGGGACTGGGGTTCGATCCCCCAGCACCACATGCCAGCCAGCCTCGCCCCCTGGTGGGCTGAGCTGGCCACACACACACACACACACACACACACACACAGTAAATAAATAAATGTTAAAATCTGGCCATGGAAAGTGTTAAATTATAAAGTATAACAGCATGGTTTTTTTTTTTTTAAAAAAAAAAACTAATTTGGCATGTCTCCAAATGCTTAGAATGCTCAAAACAAAATATCCAAAGCTGTCTGTGTGGTTAATGTGCTGTCTAAATTGTTTTCTGAAAGGATTTTACTACCAAAAATATGTTTTTGCACTAGTATTCCTGGCAGGTCCTAGCCATTATTATGTATTGCACTCATCTTCTTAAAAGTGCTAATTCAGCAGGCAAAGTAATTATATGACATTGCTTAAATTGGGGCGATAAAAAATACTTAACACTTTTCAGTGATTTTGCAGTTATGCTTCATTTTATGGACATATCTTTTCCTTTGTTATATATATTTCAATTATACTAGCTCTTAAATAGTCTAGTTTTTATACATTATGGAGTGCTGCCTTCTCTATTACTCAGTTTTTCCAAAGTAACAATCATGATTCTATATTTATTTCATTGTTTGTATCCCCCACTGGAATGTGAATCTATCCGTAGAACAGCCTATATTTTGTTATACTTTGTAATTCCATCAGTTAGTATTGCCTGCAATATAGTAAGCAGGATAAGTAAAAATAAAAAGAACCCACTGAGAGGGTAAGGTAGGAAGATCAGAAGTCCAAGCCCAGGGTGATAACTTTCTCAAAATTTTGAGACAGTCTCAAAACTGTCCCAGTATTTTGACCCTGTCTCAAAATATAAAAAGGGATGGGAATGTAGCTGGGTGGGTGGAAAGGTCCTTGATTTAATCATCAGGACTAAAAAAATGCTGAAAAATAAATAAATGAAATTAAACAGTATACATGAAGTACATCAAGGCTCTTGACACAAACGCAGCTTTTGTGTCTATATAATAAGATAAAAAAATTTCAAAGCAAAAGCTCATGTTGTAGGTAGGGCATAGCTCAGCAACAGAGGGCTTACCAAGCATGGGCAAGAGCTTGGGTTCAAGCCCCTGCACTGAAGGGTAAAAGCGTGTATATAGACCAACAATGGTGAACCTTTTAGAGACTGAGTGCCCCAACAGCAACCCCAAACCCACTTAATTTATCTCAAAGTGCCAACACTGCAATGAAATCGGAATACTTAGATTTTAGTGTAGAAGAAACAGTGCTTTGGGGCTGGCAAGATAGTTCAGCGGACTATAAAGCACCTGCTTAGATAGGCAAGCTCAGGCACCATGGTTAGATTCCTGACACCACATGCTAAGCCATTGCCCAGGGTCTGCTGAGCCAGCCACCAAATCCGGGCATAGTGACCACGCCTATATTCCCAGCACTAGGGAGGCTGAAAATGAGGATGACAATCCAAGCTGTGTGATGAGACCCTGAAACAACCAAATACTTTTTTTTTTCTTTTGGTGGAATCAGGGATTGAACTCAGGCCCTTGAACTTGCCAGGCAAGTGATTATTCTACTGAGCTATCTTCCCGGCCCCCCAAATACTATAAAAAAACAAAACAAAACAACAACAACAAAAAACGATGCTTGGCTGCTAGTGTGATTTGGCTCACATGCCAACTGAGAGCTCTGTGTGCCCACCCTGGTATGCATGCTATGGGTTTGCTACTACTGATAAAGACAATGACATAAAAAGAAACTGGCCTCAGCCATGTGAGATGATCCACACTTATAATCCTAGCATTTGGGAGGCTGAGGCAGGAGAATCACTGGGAGTTCAAGCCCAGCCTTGGTTACATCATCAGCCGAAGGCCATCCTGAACTGCATAGTGAGCCTCTATAAATAAACAAATCGTTCACAAAGTAAAAATCTCAGCCATTAATCAGAGCCTGCTGGGGCGGGGGAGATGGCTCAGAATAAGTGCTTCCCTGGAAAGTGCAAGGGCCTGAGTTCAATCCCCGGTTCTGGAAAAAAAAAGAGTGCCTAGTAACCAAAGCTTAGCAATGATCAATCAGTGCCAAGCTGGGTATGAAGATCCTCAGTAAGAAAACAAAGTGGTGAAGACACTCAGATAAAAAATTAAATACGTGAGGAATGGGCATTGTCCCTAGAAGAAGCTGCTGAAATGAAAAGACAATGCAAAACAGTAAAGAGACTGGTGTGGTGGTGCACACCTGTAGTTCCAGAACTCAAAGGATCCTTGGCAAGTTTGAGACCATCTTGGGCTACAAAGTGAGCTCAAGACCAGCCTGACCTGCGTATTGAGATCCTGTCTCAAAAAGTTAAATTAACAAAAAGCAATAAAGAGCTAGCCAAATTACAGAGCCGATTACAGATTCACACTTATCTAAACACTTTTTTTCAAGTTTACTTTGCCTATTTGGGTTTATTAATGTTTCTTATGAATTTAGTTTCATTTGTTAAAAAATTGTTGAGGACCGAGGAGATGGCTCAGTAGAATAAGTGCTTGCCTGGCAAGTACAAGGGCCTGAGTTCAATCCCCGGTTCCGCAAAAAAAAAAAAAAAAAAGAGATTTTATTAGGGATCGCACTGATAATACATCAACTTTTCTAGTATTTGTCTCATTATTGTATTTATTTATTTTTTTGGCACAACCGGGGATTGAACTCAGGCCCTTGTGCTTGCCAGGGAAGCAATTATTCTACTGAGCCATCTCCCTGGCCCCTATTATTTTATTTTTTAAAGAGAATAAAAAATAATTTAAAAATAATTTCACTAAACATGATACTAATTCAACAATGTTATATTGCATATCATTATATTCAAATTGGTTGTTCAGGTTACCACATATAAGCATGCAAAATTGGTAAAAAGAATTATAAATTGTGAAAAAAGAGAAAAATAAGCATTAACTGGTCCTTCAATAGACCAGCAGAAATCAGTAGTACCATTATCCAAGCTATCCTGTATATATACATATATATTTCTTTTTCCCCTCCGTCTTTTTTCCTTTACCTCAACCCAGTTGTTCCCTACATTTGAGAAGTTTCTGACAGGTACAATGAATACTGTGAAAGTGAAAGAAATACTATTTGCATTATAACAGTATTGTCTTCTAGACCTTGAACGTTGAATGTGTTTTCATTATTCATCTTTAATTTCAGCAATGTTTTGTAGTTTTCTTTGTAAAAAGATTTGTCGTCTTGGTTAAGTAATTCCTAAGTTTTCTTTTGATGCTATAAAAATCAAAATGTTTTCATTTTTTAAAATAATTTTATTGAGAAAAAATAGCAGTGAGACAGTTTCAAAACTGATTAGTAGGACAGTTTCAGTCATTAATACATTGCATATTGTTGTCTTCTTAGTGGTTATTCGTAGTACAAGATGGAGACGTGATATCCTGTCCACAAACCCTATTAGTATAAATCTTCCTATTCAATTAAGAGAAAGTAGCTATATAT
>NW_004524929.1:514852-517785 GCF_000260255.1 Octodon degus
GCTTGAGTTGTGGGGATCAAACCCCAGCAACCTGAGCCTGACTGCTTTGTTGAAGCAGCCACTTAAAGAACTGAGCTAAGGGGCAGGCCCCCTAGTCCTTCATTTGTATCCCCTTTTTTTGCTTAGTTTTGTCAGAGATGGATATTCCATTGTCATTTAAATATTGTAGGTGCAGGGCTGGGGAGATGGCTCAATGGAATAAGTTTGTCCCTGACAAACGCAAAGGCCTGAGTTCAATCCCCAATTCCACCCAAAAAAAATTTTTTTAATTAAAATAAACTGAATAAATATTGTAGGTGCATGAATTCAGCAAAATATTCCAATATAGTTCAGTAGTCCATAATAGTAGGACTGGCAATGTCAGAAGTTGTTGACTTGAGCCTTTTACAGCTCAGCATATTAATATGGCTTTACATTTTTTTTTTTTTTTTTTTGCGGAACCGGGGATTGAACTCAGGCCCTTGCGCTTGCTGGGGAAGCGCTTATTCCACTGAGCCATCTCCCCGGCCCCCTGTGGCTTTACTTTTTATAATTCATTTTTATACTTTTCTGCTGGATGGTTAAGACTAAGATGAAGCAAGACCTATATAACAAGAAATGTAACTTTTGTATCTGACAAGGTCAGTCAAATCCCCTTAGGATTTATCCTGAAACCCTGTACCTCAGTTTGTAGATCCTTTAAATACTTTTTTTCTTTTTGCCTGAATATACCCACATCCAACTAGCATACTATAGTTATGTGTGTATGAGCAATTAATTTGAGGGCATTTTTTAAACTTCTTTGATATTCACTAAACTGCATGGTAAATTTCTCTTTTCTATTACACACATTTTATTTACTTTAAAATTTGATATTTGGCAGAACCAGGGATTGAACTCAGGCCCTTGCACTTGCCAGGGAAGCGCTTATTCTACTGAGCCATCTCCCTGGCCTAAAATTTGATATTAAAAAAAATAAATAAATAAAATTTGAGGGGCCGGGGAGATGGCTCAGTGGAATAAGCGCTTCCCTGGCAAGCACAAGGACCTGAGTTCAATGCCCGGTTCCGCAAAGAAATAAATAAAATAAAATTTGATATTGTAGCCAGGCATGGTGCCACATGTCTATAATCCCAGCAGTTAAGGAGGTGGAGGTAAGTTGAATTTACCACTAGCTGGGAAAACTTAGTGACAAACTCCAAATAAAAAGGGGCAGGCTGGGGGCCGGGGAGATAGCTCAGTAGAATAAGTGTTTGCCTGGCAAGTGTAAGGTTCTGAGTTCAATCCCTGGTACCACAAAGGAAAAAAAGAGGGGGGTCAGGTTGGGCATATAGCTTAGTGGCGCAGAGCCTGCCTGGTAAGCACAAGGTCCTGATTTTGATTCCAGGTAAGTGAGTAGGTAGGTAGATAGGTAGGTAGGTAGGTAGGTAGGTAGGTAGGTAGGTAGGTAGATAGATAGATAGATAGATAGATAGATAGATAGATAGATAGATAGATAGATAGGGCTATGTATGCAGCTCAATACAAAAGCCCTGGGTTTAATTCTCAGTACTGCAAAAAAAAATAAAAAAGTTGATACAGTTCATTTCAACATTCAAGCCATGTAATAGGACCTTTTTTTTGTTTCTTTTTTGAGGTTCAGGCATTGAACTCATGACCTTATGCTTGCCAGGCAGGTGCTTATGCCACTGAACTATATCCCTGGCCGTTAGTGATAGGCGTTTTGCATTGATAACTTCATTCTATATATAATACTTTACAATACTGGATAAAAATGAAATCTGGACACAGGAAATTTTTCTTTTTATTATCTTAGGATAAATTTAGGTCAAAGTAGTTAATTTTTGTCTTAAAGATTGTTGAGCTGAGTGTGTAACTCAGTGGTAGTGCATGAGGCCTTGGGTTCAATCCCCAGACTCCCTCCAAAAAATAGGTTCTGAAATTTAAGATCTGTTTTTTCATTTGTTTGGGGGCATTTTCGTGTGTAGTAACTAGGTGTTGAACCCAGAGACCACACTGAGCGACAATCCCTATTTTTTAATTCTTGTTTAATGTTTAACCATCTTCATTCTATTGTATTTATTTATTTATTTATTTAGGCAGAATTGGGGATTGAACTCAGGCCCTTGTGCTTCCCAGAGAAGCACATGTTCTATTGAGCCATCTCCCTGGCCCTGCTTATTAGTATTTTAAAATGTGTATAGGTTTGGAGTAATAGCTAAGTGTCCAGGCAGGTTATTTCAAAATATAATGTTATAAAGCCTCATATTTCATGTATAAATTAAAGACTGTATTTATTTAAAATACTAATTTTCAGGGGCCGAAGAGATAGCTCAGTAGAATAAGCACTTGGCTGGCAAGCACAAGGGCCTGAGGTCTATCCCTGGTTCCGCAAAAAAATTAAATAAAAAATAAAAAAAAAACCTAATTTTCTAGCCAGCCATGATTGGACACATCTGGATTCCCAGCCCTTGGGATGCTGAGACAGGAAGATCATGGTGATTTTGGAGCCAGCCTGGACTACATACTTTGATCAAGGCTAGCCCATACTACATAGTGAGACCCCATGTCAATTAAAAAATGTCAAATACTAATTTTACTTTGTACAAATGAAGTAATATTCTAATCTTAACTTCTTTTCCATAATTTTACTGAGAAATAGCAACGAGACAGTTTCAAACCAAATTAGTAGGACAGTTTCAATAATTAACACATTGCATACATTCTTTGTAGTGGTTAATTGCTGTACAAGATGCGGGCATGATATCCTATTTACAAACACCATTAGAACAAATCCCTCTATTCATTAAGAAAATGTTAACTGTATATCTATCCTAACCACTTTGAAAGATATCTTTTTTTTTTTTTTTTTGGGCGGAACCAGGGATTGAACTCAGGTCCTTTCGCTTGCCAGGCAAGTGGTTATTCCACTGAGCTATCTCCCCGGCCCAATC
>NW_004524929.1:518485-519126 GCF_000260255.1 Octodon degus
CACTCTACATCATTGATCACTTTCCTCTTTGGCCCCATAATCTCCTTGATCAGAAAATTTGGGACACTACCAAGTTACATGACGTTACAGTACAATCTAATCTTAATATTTTTAAAGAGCCAGGGAGATTGTTCAGTAAAATAAGCACTTGCCTGGCAAGCATAAGGGCCTGAGTTCAATCTTCGGTTCTGCCAAAAAGAAAAAAAAAATTTTTAAGTTTTTATTTATTTGGTATAAGGTCTTACTACACAGCTCAGATTCATAGTGATGTTCCTGTTTCAGCCTCCCAGTGCTAGGATTATAGGTATGTGCCACCAGGCATGGACTCCGTCTCAGTATAGGGGTTAAACCCGGATCCTTGTGCTTGCCTAGGCAGGTGTTTGGAATGCCGAGCTATCTCCTCAGTCCCTATTTTTTCATTTTAATTATTTCATGAGAACTGGGACTAGTGAAGTGGTGTGTCTTTTCTATTTATGTGAATTTTTCCTTAAACCATTGTTTTAAGATGGTGGGGTTACCTTAGGGATGGTGCTTTTATGTGAAGCTGCTACCTCTGACATGGATATTGGGAAGCGAAAAAGTAAGTACCTAATGTAACAGTTCTTTAATACAGAAACAAATAATGGTCTGTTGCTATTGCT
>NW_004524929.1:520251-530450 GCF_000260255.1 Octodon degus
TGGGGGGGGGCAGCTCAGCCCACCAGGGGGCGGGGCTGGCTGGCATGTGGTGCTGGGGGATTGAACCACGGTCCCTGTGCTTTAGCTGAGCTTGTTCTAAGTAGGTGCTTTAGACCACTGAGCCATCTCACCAGCCCTACCCTTTAATTATTTTTTAATTGCACACTATATGAATAGAGTCATTCTGCTGTATCATAGTGGAATACTATACATTAGAAAGCAAGGCATAGCCTGGAACGTTAAAATAAGGAGATTAAAAAAACTCTTGGAAATGTATTAGTAAATATTTACTTTTGGAAATGTGGGGCATGATTTAAACTCTGCTTTTTACACTTAGCCTCATTTTACTCTTCTTTTTCTGCAGTAATGTGTATAGCTGGTATTGGACTTGTTGTATTATTCTTCAGTTGGATGCTCTCTATTTTCAGATCTAAATATCATGGATATCCATACAGGTATGAATCTTATTTTTTAGTTTCTGCAGCAACTACCTATACTTAAAATGATGAGAGTTATTGTGGCTTTGAAATGTTTTCTTCTTTTGCTTTACTTTCAAGCCATTCTGGTTTCTAAAGCAGAGAAAGCTGGGCATGATGGTGCATGCCTATGGTCTGAGCACTCGGGAGGCGGAGGCAATAGGATCGCTGTGAATTTGAGCCTAGCCTGAGTTACATAAGTGAGCTCAAAGCCGGCCTTCAGTATACATAGCAAAATCCTGTCCTCCTAAAAAAGATATTTAATTTAGATATATGTAAAATTAATTTAATTATGGTATAATGCACAATATTAGAGTGTGATTATGCAGACAGCTTTCAAAGTTATTCTGATATTACCTAATTGAACTTGGACATCTATAACATGTAATGATTAGAGCATTTTATACTATATGCATATATTCACACATTTTCTTCGAGGGCATACTGTTGTGTATAACTCCCTCTTAAGAGTTGTTGTTTTTTTTGTTGTTGTTGTTGTTTTTGCGGAACCGGGGATTGATTGAACTCAGGCCCTTGCGCTTGCCAGGAAAGCGCTTATTCCACTGAGCCATCTCCCCGGCCCCCAAAATACAGTAAGATACAATTTTTTTTTTTTTCGGAACCAGGGATTGAACTCAGGCCCTTGCACTTGCCAGAGAAGCGCTTATTCCACTGAGCCATCTCCCCAGCTGTTGATTTTTTTTTAATGTAAATGATTTTTAAATGTTTTTAAAGGGCCAGCCAAAAAAAAGGGGGCCAGCCAGATAGTTCAGTGGATTAAAGTGCCTACTTAGGCAGATCCCCAGCCTGTTATGCTGGCCCCACCCCCCGAGGCACACTGAGGCAGTGATTGAGACTGGGAGTGGTGGCATGCGCCTGTAATCCCAGCACTTCAGAGACTTAAAACAGGAGGATCTCTACAAGTCTGATCTGTGTAGTGAGACCCTGTAGACCCTGTATTAAATACATTAAAAAAATTTTTTTTAATTTTTTTTTTTGAGACAGGGTCTCACTATGCAATTTTATAGCCCTCAGGCTGGTCTCAAACTCACAGAGGTCCTCCTGGATCAGTCTCCCAAAGTGCTGGGATTACAGGCTTGTGTCACCATGCCCAGTTTAAAATTGGAGGATTGAGGCTGGTGAGATGGCTCAGTGGTCTAAAGCACCTACTTAGAACAAGCTTAGCAAAGCACATGGACCGCGGTTCAATCCCCCAGCACCACATGCCAGCCAGCCCTGCCCCCAGGTGGGCTGACCTGGCCACACACAAAATAAATAAATAAATAAATAAATAAATAAGAATTTATCTTTTGGGCCAGCCAGATAGCTCAGCAGATTAAGGTGCCTGCTTAGGCAGGTGGGGCCAGTTTGATCTTGGCCTGCTCTGCCGGCCCCGCCCCCAGGTCTCACAGAGAGGGCGATTGAGACTGGGTATAGTGGCGCGTTCCTGCTGTCCCAGCGCTTGGGAGGCTGAAAACAGGAGAATCAATCACTACAAGTCCCATCTATATAGTGTGACCCTGTGTACCCTGTCCTAAATTCGAAAAAAGCAAAAGAATTTATCTTTTTAAGGGCCACCCAGGTAGCTCAGCGGACTGAAGCAGGCACAGGGGCCATGTTTGATCCCAGGAGTGTGCTGTCCCCACCTCTGGGGAGTGCTGAGATAGCAACTGAGACTGGGCATGGTGGCACACACCTGTAATCCCAGTGCTTGGGAGGCTAAGAAAATGTGGATCACAATGAGTCTGTCTATGTAGTGAGACCCTGTAGGCCCTGTACTAAATACATTTAAAAAATTTATCTTTTTAAAAAAGTAGTCCAGGGCTGGTGAGATGGCTCAGTGGTCTAAAGTACCTACTTAGAAGAAGCTTAAGCAAACCACAGGACCGCGGTTCAATCCCCCAGCACCACATGCCAGCCAGCCCCGCCCCCTGGTGGGCTGAGCTGGCCACCCACACACACACACACACAATAAAAAAAAAATTAAAAAAAAAATTAAAAAAGTAGTCCAGGGTCCAGGGAGATAGCTCAGTAGAATAAGCACTTGCCTGGCAAGTGCAAGGTCCTGAGTTCAATCCCTGGCACCGCAAAAAAAAAAAAAGTAATCCAGATGTGAGATGTGGTGGTATGCTCCTGTAATCCCAGTATTTGGGAGGCTGAGGCAGGAGAATCATTGGGAGTTTGAGACCTGCCTGAAGTGCATGGAGTGACCCTGTCTCAAAAAGATAGAAGATGGGCTGGTGAGATGGCTCAGTGGTCTAAAACACCTACTTAGAACAAGCTAAGCAAAAGCACAGGGACTGCGGTTCAATCCCCAGCACCACATGCCAGCCAGCCCCGCCCCCTGGTGGGCTGAACTGGCCACACACACACACACACACACACACACAAAATAAATAAATAAATAAAATTTTTAAAAAAGATAGAAGAAAAATAATCCAAGGTATAAGTAAAGAACAAAATATAAGACTGATAAAAGAAAACAGGGAGATAGGTCTTTTGGAAAGAAGAAGGGGGAGGCGGGGAGATAGCTCAGTAGAATAAGCAAAGCACAAGGGCCTGAGCTCAATCCCTGGTTCTGCAAAAAACAAAACAAAACGAAAGAGGAAGGGGACCAGGAGGCTGACTGAAGGGGAAGGGGAAGAGAAACCATGAACATAATCCTTACATGTCACAGACAGTGAAAATGGTGATGATGAGGAAGAAAATGGGGAAAGCAGAGTTGGAGGGCGAGGAGTGAGTGGGAAGGGAAGGAAAACAAAAGGAATAAAAATATGTAAAATATATGCAGGGCTCAACATGTAGCTTAGCAGTGCAGTGCCTGCCTGGCAAGTGCAAGGTTCTGAGTTCAGTTCCTGGTGCTAAAAAAATAAATAAAATGAAACATATAGACCCCCGCCCAATGTGAATGTAATCATGATATACTCCAAACATTCACTACTATGAAAAACAAGGGAAAGGGCAACACAAAAACAATTAAGATGTGTTATATACATGTACCAACTCCTCACAATGAATGTAATCATTATGTACTGCAAACATGTACTAATGACTTTTTTTTTTGGCAGAACCGGGGATTGAACTCAGGCCCTTGCGCTTGCCAGGGAAGCGCTTATTCCACTGAGCCATCTCCCCAGCCCCCTAATAACTTTTTTTAAAAAAAATCTACATCCTAGGATCCAGGGACATCACTCAGCAGTCTAAAGCGCCTGCTTAGGCAAGCTTAGGCAACATGCAAGGACCGCGGTTCTATTCCCAGCACCACATGCCTTGCCAGCCTTGCTCCCAGGGCAGGCTGAGCCAGCCAAAAAAAAGAAAAAATAAAACAATAAAAATAAGCTAGGCATGGTGCCTGCCACATGCCTATAATTCTCTAGTTACAGGCACATCCCTCTAATTGCAGCACTCAGGAGGCTGAGCCAGGAATATCACTGTGAGTTCGTAGTTAACTAAGGCTACATAGGTCAAAACCAGTGTGAACTACAAAGTGAGACCCTATTTCCAAACAGTAGAACAGAAAAAGGGAATGTTTAAGAAGGTATACTGGGGGCTGGTGAGATGGCTCAGTGGTCTAAAGCACCTACTTAGAACAAGCTTAGCAAAGCACAGGGACCGCGGTTCAATCCCCCAGCACCACATGCCAGCCAGCCCCGCCCCCTGGTGGGCTGAGCTGGCCACACACACAAATAAATTTAAAAAAAAGAAGGTATACTGAAGCCACATGTCATGGTGTGTCTCTGTTTTCCCAGCTACTAGGAAGGCTGTAGCACTACCGTGCCCAGCTTTTTCTTCTTTATAGTGTATTTGGTTGTTGCAGCATCTCACTATACAGCTTGGACTCCTGGTGATTCTCTTGTTTTCAGCCTCCCCAGCCCAGCCTTAGGATTACAGGCATGGACTCTTTGGGGCTCAGCCTGCCCCAGGGGTGCGGCTGGCAGCATTCGAGACTGGGGATTGAACCCTGGTCCCTGCGTATCCAAAGTAGATTGTTAGTATGCTGAGCTATCTCACCGGCCCTTAAACTTAATTTTAAAACAGAACCTCCTAGGACCCTGATTTTTGATTTGTAATCTAAATTAATACTTTTATGATTGGCATGGTGGTGCACATCTGTAATCCCAGCGCTCTGAGAGGTTAAGGCAGGCAGAATTTTTTTTAAAAAATTCAGGTGCAGGCCAGTGAGATATCTCAGTGGACTAAGTATCTGCTTAGGCAAGTTCAGGGTCCAGAGTTCAGTCCCCAGCACCACATGCTGCACCAGCCTCACCCTTGGGCATGCTGAGCCAGTGGGGCGTCGTGGTGCTCTGTAATCCCAGCACTGGGGAAACTGAAAAACAGGATGACTACCAGTGGGAGCTATGTAGTAAGAATCTGTACCAAATATATAAAGAAAAAAAATGATAAAAAAGCAGGTGTAGTGGTATATACCTGGCACTTGGATGAAGCAAGAAGACTCTCAAAACTTTGAGGATAGTCAGGGCTACATAGCAAGTTGAAGATCAACTGAACTGGGCCAGGGAGATAGCTCAGTAGAATAAGCGCTTGCCTGGCACAAGGGCCTGAGTTCAATCCCCAGTTCCGCAAAAGAAAAAAAAAAGATCAACTGAACTACGTGGTGAGACCACCTCAAGGGGAAAAAAAATTATATATATGGTTTTTTTTTTCATTCTGAGAATGTAGTTCAGTGAAGGCCATGGGTTCAATATAGTATCAAAAAGCCAAGCATAGTGGCACATGACCATAGTCCTAGCACTTAATAGGGTAAGGCAAGAGGATTGCCATAAGGCTGACCTAAACCACATAGCAAGACCCTATCTCAAAAAAAAATGTGTATGGGGCTGGGGAGATAGCCCAGTAGAATAAGTGCTTTCCTGGCAAGCACAAGGACCTGAGTTCAATCCACGGTTCCACCAAAAAAAAAAAAAAATGTGTGTATGTGTATATATATAGGACTGCAATATTTACTTAATTTATACTTTTGTTCTTTTTTATGTATGTGTATTTTTAAATGATTGGGCCTCTGTAGAGTACTAATTGGGATATAATTTTTATGTATTTAGTGCAGGGTCTATAGGGTCTCACTATGTAGATCGGACTCATAGTGATCCTCCTGTTGTCAGCCTCCCAAACGCTGGGATTACAGGCACACTCAGTCTCAGTCATCATCTCAGTATGCACTGGCGCAGGACCAGCATGGCTTGTGATACTTGGGGATCAAATCCTAGCCCCTGTGCTCTGCCTAAGCAGGCGCTTTAGTCCACTAAGCTGTCTGGCCAGCCTCTATAATATTTTTGCTCTAAATTCTAACAAATTATTTGATCACATGAGGCTTGATTCAGTTATTAAGAAGTGTTTCTATTCAGGAGTTGTTTTAACTTGAAGTTACATCTGTTTTGTTGTAAGACTACCTTGTTTCAGTGTTTCTCATATTTTGTTGGTGAGACTCAGATTATCATACATGTGCCAAAATGCTTTTAAAATCAGCATGCTATATATTCATTAGAAAAGCCTTTTCAAAGACTAATAGATTGGTGTATATTTTTTTTCAGCTTTCTGATGAGTTAAAAAGGATCCAGAGATATGTAGACACTGTGGTAATGGAAACTGAAAAGCAAGAAGTACATGTGTATTTGAGAAGAACGCAACTTATGTATTTTGTATTACCTCTTTTTTTCAAGTGATTTAAGTAGTTGATCATTTAACCAAAGAAGATGTGTAGTGCCTTAACAAGCAATTTCTTGTCAAAAATCATGAAGTATTTAAAAGCTACTCTCCTCTTAAATGTCCCTTCCCAGTGAATTTTATGGAACATTTAATTTTGTAGAACTAAGTACCTTATAGGGGCCGGGGAGATGGCTCAGTGGAGTAAGTGCTTCTCTGGCAAGCACAAGGGCCTGAGTTCAATCCCCGGTTCCGCCAAAATAAAGACTGAGCTAAGTACATTATAAAAAATTTAAAACTACTTGAGTTTAATTAGAACAAACGTCATGACTATTTTAGTTAATCTGATTTTATATTCTTTTCCAAAGGTAAAGAATGAACATTGTGACCAAGTATTCCCACATATCCATGCTATAGATAACTGCATTGGGGATCCATTCTTATTTTTACATGTTTGCATGGATGCGTTACATTTTTACTTTTGGACTGAGAAATTATATGTGCTTTATAGTCTTCTGACACTGGAACATTATTGTTCAAAGTACAAGTTCAGCCTTTAGAAAAACTACTCCGTGTTCTGCATCTTTTCGATTGGAATATAGTACTACCCATGCTTCTTGATAGCTGTAGATATTAAAAAGTATCTCTAAATACAGGATTGTTATTTCTGCATGCCTATTGTGTTCACTATCTCATATTTGAAAAGATTTCAGATTCATGCTTCTCTTAATTTTTTTTATTAAAAGTTATGTGTCTCTAATAATTACTTTAATGCTAAAGTTCAGGACGAGGTGTGTATAGTGGCACATGCATGTAATCCCAGCACTTGGGAGGCTGAGGCAGGAGGATCACTGGGAGTTTGAAGCTAGCCTGGGCTACTTGGTGAGTTGAAGACCCACTTGAACTACATAGCGAGACCCTAGCTCAAAGAAATCATTATAACTTATAATGTTTCTGAAAGTGAGACATTATCATTTATTTCCTCTTTACCTAACAGAAAAATAGCCTCAGTTGTATTTAAGAAAAAACTTCCTTGGGATGGGAAAAAAGTCATGAAATAGTAAGTTGTTACCTTTATATAGAAATTGAATGTTTCTTGAAACTTACTGTTTTTGTTACGATTTTATCCTTTTTTCTTTCCTGTTAAGTAGAGACAGCCAGCACAGTAGCAGGTACCTGTCCCAGATACTTGGGGCACTAAAGTAGAAAGATTTAGGCCATGGAGAAGCACCCGCCTAGGCAAGCTCAAGGAACTGGGTTCAATCCCTGGTACCACATCATGTGCCAGCCCTGTCCCAGGCATGCTGAGCCAACCACTAAGACCAGGCATGGTGGCACATGCCTGTAATCCCTGTGATGGGGAGGCTGAAACAGGAGGATCTCTGTGAGTCTGAGCTGCATAATGAGACCCTGTACCAAATACATAAAATAAAGTAGAAAGATTTTTTTTGGAGGGGATTGTTTGGTTTTGGTTTGGTTTGGTATTTTGAGACAGTATTGCTATGTAGTCCAAGCAGGCCTTGAGTTTAGTAGGTAGCCACAGCTGGGCTCAAACTCAAACTCTCCATCCTCCTGCCTCAGCCTCCTAAGTGTTGGATTATAGGTGGGGCCACCATGCGCTCCAGCGGATCATTTGAGGTCAGAAGCAAACTATAGATCCCATCTCAAAAATAAGTAGAGAAACAAAGTAAAATTTGAATGGGCTTTGTTTAAATTTTGTCCTCTTATTACTGACAGTGGTAAAAACCAAGTGTTAATCAAATTCCTAACCTAAACTGCCACTATTATGAAACTATGTGAATTGTGAAAAAAATTAAAAGAATCCTAGAAATATTGCATTAATAAAATACTGTTACTGCTTCCTGCTATTCACTATCTAATAACCTTCCCTAGGGTTATAGAAGATTTATAAGACAGAGGTTTGTAGAAAGAGATTGAATAAAATTGTCTTATAAGTATTTTATGTGGGGTTTTGTTTTGTTATTTTTTTGATGTATTTGGTACAGGGTCTCACTATGCAGCTCAAACGCATAGTGATCCTCCTGTCTCTACCTCCTTAGCGCTGGGATTACAGGTGTGTGTCATCACGCCTAGTCTCATTGGCCTGTGCAGCACTTGGTGCCAGGGATTGAACCCTGGTCCCTGTGCTTGCCTAAGCAGGGACTTAGTCTGCTGAGCTATCTTGCCAGCTCTTGTTTTTATTTTTATTAGTACTTTTGCTGGCTGGGTGTAGTGGTACACTTAATCACAGCACTGAGAGCCTGAGGCAGGAGGATCACAGCAAGTTTGGGGCTAGCCTGGGCTATGTAAGTGAATTAAAGGCCAGCCTGTACTATGTAGTGAGGCCCTTTCTCAAAACAAACAAACAAAAAGTGTACTTTTGTTGGCTAGGTGGATGCAATTGACTTTTTGTTAATCATTCTCCTGGAAAGTGGAAAGTTGTGGATTCCTTATGTACTGTTCTTGTATTTATCTCAGGCCAAATAAACTTACCTTATGATTCTTTTGAGACTTGTATGAAGATGCCCTGATTTGTACTGATGGACCAGGGGAATTCTACTGCCAGTAGTCTGTGTATTTCCAGATAATTTGTTGTGGTCATTGAAAGATTCCTTTAAGAGTACTAGTTTTCTTCTTCTGTAAAGAGAAAGGTAGGACTCTGGCTAAAATCTGTAGAGAGTACATTTATTGCACTCTACTAAGGTTACATTTGTAGAAATCGAAATTAGTTTTTACCCAAAGTGCCTTAAGTAGACTCTTGATTTACTTTTCTAGTAATTGTTTAAATATCATTTGTTATACATTTTTAAGATTTTATTCAAAATGATACATTATATTGGCAAAGATAAACAGATGTCTGGCTGTTTTCCTTTTGACTATATCAATAAAACTTTTACAATCTAAATTCTGAGTTTTTCATTACTATTTAAAAAGGAATCAATTTAAAGTACTAAAAGAGCATGCCTGTAATTACAGTATTTTGGAGTCTGAGGCAGACAGATTGCCAAAATTTCAAGGCCAGGCTGAACTATGTGAATTCAAGACCATCTGAAATTACAGTGAGAGGGGCCGGGGAGATGGCTCAGTAGGATAAGCGCTTGACTGGCAAACACAAGGATCTGAGTTCCATCCCCGGTTCCGCCAAAAAAAAAAAAAGAGAAATTACAGTGAGACCCTGTCTCAAAACAGAAATCAGGACCAGGGAGGTGGCTCAGTGAAATAAGTGCTTCCCTGGCAAGCGTAAGGGCCTGAGTTCAATCTCTGGTCCCACCAAAAAAAAAAAAAAAATCAGAATAAAACTGAAGGAGAATTGCAAAATTAGAGTATTTTATATGAAATTAGTGGGGTCCTTGGTTTTTTGAGACAGTCATGCTATATAGTTCAGGCAGACCTTAAACTCATTGTATAACCCAGACTGGTCTTGAACTCATGGCAGTCCTCCTGCCTCAGCCTTCCAGTGCTGGGATTACAGGCATGTGGGACCACTCCCAGCTCATAGGACAGTTTTCTTAAGTATTTCTAGATTGAGAAATTCTTCTAGGAATCTGTATGTGGTGCTTTATTAATGTTGGATGTATTACATTAGAACAGCCCAAGGTGGCCTTGGTAGTGTACACTTGTAATCCCAGCACTCAGGAGCCTGAGGCAGAAAGATCACCACAAATTTGAGGCTACTTTTGGCTACACAGTGAATTCCAGGCCAATCTAAACTACATACCCAAAACCTGACTTGCCCCCTGCAAAAACCCAGAAAAGAAGGGCAGGCGAGATAGCTCAGCGGATTAAAGTACCTGCTTTGGCAGACACAGGGAACCAGGGTTTGATCCCTGGTATGCTGTGCGTGCTGGGTGCACTAGGCATGATGGCATGCACATCTATGATCCCAGCGCTTGGGAGCCTGAAAACAGGAGGATCACTATGAGTCCAATCTGTGCAGTGAGACCTTGTAGACCCTGCACTAAATATACATTTAAAAATAAGGAGGGGGGCGGGAACATGGCTCAGTAGAATAAGCGCTTCCCTGGCAAGCCCAAGGGCCTGAGTTCAATCCCCAGTTCCGCC
>NW_004524929.1:531042-532645 GCF_000260255.1 Octodon degus
AATGGCAGTTTTCAATGATTGGTCTACATTTTGTCCCAGTGAGTAAACTTTTTTTTTTTTTTTTGTGGGAGCAGTAGTGGGGATTAAACCTAAAGCCTTCACAATGAACTATATCCACAGACTTAAAATATTTTTGTTTTTGTCTTTTTGAGACAGGGTCTCACTATATAGTTTTAAGCTGGTCTTGAATTCAATATGTAGCCCAGGATAGCCTTAAGCTATCAGCATTCCTCCTGTCTGAACCTTAGTGCTGAGATTACAAGTATATGTCACCAAACTTCATTTATTCAGAAGATACTTTTTCTTAATATTTACTAATGTTTTTAACTTTAAAAAAAAGTGTATGTCACTATGCCAGCGTCTGTGAATATTAACTACATAATTACAGGGTTTTCTTTTGGTTTTTGGGGTTTTTTTTGGAGGAACCAGAGATTGAACTCAGGCCCTTGCACTTGCCAGCGAAGTGCTTATTCCACTGAGCCATCTCCCCGGCCCCCATAATTACAGTTTGATAGTAAAACACTGACTTGAAATTTACCCTCACAGGGACTGGTGAGATGGCTCAGTGGTCTAAAGCACCTACTTAAAAAACAAGCTTAGCAAAGCACAGGGACCGCGGTTCAATCCCCCAGCACCACATGCCAGCCAGCCCCGCTCCCAGGTGGGCTGAGCTGGCCACACACACACAAATAAATAAATTAATTAAAAAAAAATTTACCCTCACAGATTGTCATGTTATATGAGACAAGAATACATTTATTATTGTGCCATAGAAACACTGCACAAGAAGTAAAGTCTGTCTTTTGGTCTATATTACTCACTTTCCTGTGGCCAGGATAAAATACCTGACATTTGCAACTTACAGAGGAGAAGGTTACTTTGCCTCACAGTTCAGCAGATTCAGTTTATGAATGGCTGACTGCAAGGCAGAAATGGCATAGCAGAGGCTGGGAAGATGGCTCAGTGGAATAAGTGCTTCCCTGGCAAGTGCAAAGGCCTGAGTTCAATCCCCGGTTCTGCCAAATAAAAAAAAAAAAGAAAAAGAAATGGCATAGCAGTGGCAAGTTGTTTACTACGTGGTGGCCAGAAGCAGAGAGATCTGTCCCTCTTGACCAGGCTCCACCTCCAAATGGGAGGCTTAGGGCATCCTTTTCGATTTGATTTTATTTATTTAGTCAGTCTTTTTTGAGACAGGGTCTCAGTATGTAGTTCAGGCTAGCCTTGAACTCATTATGTAGACCATGCTGACCTCAAGTTCACTGTGACCCTCTTGCCTCAGCCTTCTCTGCTATGCACGACCACACCAGACACATTGCCTGTTTTTTTTTGTTTGTTTGTTTGTTTTTTCAGAACCGGGGATTGAACTCAGGCCCTTGTGCTTGCCAGGGAAGCGCTTACTCCACTGAGCCATCTCCTCGGCCCCGCATTGCCTGTTTTTATCCTCAGTGGATATTCTACATTCCTGTCCTCGCCAACTTTGTTGGGTCTTGTACTTTTCTTTTCTTTTCTTTTTTTTTTTTTTTTTTCAGAATAGGGGATTGATCTCAGGTCCTTGTGTTTGCCAATGAAGTGCTTATACCACTGAGCCATTTCCCTGGCCCCT
>NW_004524929.1:532745-550634 GCF_000260255.1 Octodon degus
TTTTTTGCGGAACCAGGGATTGAATTCAGGCCCTTGCGCTTGTCAGGGAAGCGCTTATTCCACTGAGCCATCTCCCTGGCCCCTCTTTTCTTATTTCTGAGGCAAGATTCCTGGCACCCAAAATTATAGAAGGAAAGGTATATTTGGCAGAGGATTCATGCCACAGTCACTGGCTCCAAGGCAGGGCAGCATGTCAGAGGAGTATCACAGAGGAGAAACAGTTCATGGCAGGCAGAAGGCAACACACACCAAGGCAGAAGACTCCCCTGCTTTTCTGTCTTCCAGGCTACCCACTTTTTGGTACCATCCACACCCTGGGTAGGCCTTCCCATTGTCCACACCCAGAACTGTGCAAAACCAATCAGTGGGCTAATTTAGTAATTATGCACCCTCAAGCCCAGCATCACACAAATTTCACTATCAAATTAATTTCATCAACTTAACAAAGCAGTTCCAAAGGCTTCTGAACCACATTGTCAGTCATAGCAATCACCATTCTTAGTACCAAAGGACAAGATATCTGACATTTGCAACTTAAAAGGAGAAGAGGTTCATATTGGCTCATAGTTCATTTGAGACAGTCACTATGGAATTCAGGCTGTCCTTGAACTCACTATTAGCACAGGCTAGCCTCCTGCCTCAGCCTCCTGAGTATTGCAATTACAGGCATGTGTCACCATGCCCAGCCTGGCTCAACTTCAGTGGATCCATCCTTATGGTTGGCTGGCTCCAAGCCAACAGTGGCATGGTAAAGGAAACTGTTCTCTTCCATTATGGCAAGGAAGCCAAAAGGCTAAGAATATAGCTTTTCAAATTATTCACTCAGCCAGCCAAATAGCTCAGGGGATTAAAGCACCTGCTTAGGCAGATGAAGGGGCTGACCCTGCCCCCAGGGCGTGCTGAGACAGCTACTGAAACTGGGTATGGTGGCATACACCTGTAATTCCAGCTCTTTGGGACACTGAACACAGGCAGACCACTACGAGTCTGATCTATACACTGAGGCCTTGTAGACCCTTACTAAAATACAAAAAAAAAAAAATCCAAATCATTCACTCAGTGACCTGCCCTTATGAACAGGGCCCACTTCCATATGTGGAGTTTGGGGGAGGGATATTTTAGATCTGAACTATAACACAGTCCTAGTTTTGTTCCTACTTAGTTCTGTGACTGTAGTCAGTTCACTTGAATGACTCTAAACTTCTTCATCCTAAGAAACTGTTAGAATACATCATCACAGTGATATTTCTTGCTCTGTTGTTCTATTATACACACACTATTAAAAAAGATCTATTTAAATTTTTAGGGCTGGCAAGATAGCTTAGTGGTCTAAAGCACCTGCTTAGGCAAGCTTAGGCAAGCATGCAGGGACCTTGGTTCGATCCCCAGCACTACATGCCATGCCAGCCCCGCCCCCAGGGTGGGCTGAGCTGACCATAAAAATAAATAAATAAATAAATAAATAAATAAAGGAAACATTTTAAAAAATTGAATAGATCTAATTTGTGATACCCCAGTATAGTGCTCAGTTAAATCACTTTAAAGGTAGGATGTTCAGTAATTAGATTTCTGAAGAAACTGTCAAATCTGGATGGAACCCATTATAATCACAAATCATTGAGTAATATGCATTGAAAAATGTTTTGAAGCGAAGTGTGATGGTATACACACTCCCAGCACTCTGGAGGAGTAAGGCTGAGAGATTGCAGATTCAAGCCCAGGGTTTACAATATAACAAAATTCTGTCTCACAAGTTTTCTAAATGGGATAAGGATATAGCTCAGTGCCAGTACCCTAGGTCTAGAGTCAATCAAAACTCCTTCATTTGGAAGCCTCATGAGCCTTCTTATAGCAATCTGTAAGTCAGGGAGAAATCAATAAAAATTCTAATGAAAATTCATAGCATACAGGGGGCTGGTGAGATGGCTCAGGGGTCTAAAGCACCTACTTAGAACAAGCTTAGCAAAGCACAGGGACCACAGTTCAATTCCCCAGCACCACATGCCAGCCAGCCCGCCCCCTGGTGAGCTGAGCTGGCCACACACACACACACACACACACACACACAAATAAATAAATAAATAAATAAATAAACTTTAAAAAAAATTTCATAGCATACATAGTAGCAGGAAATAAATATTTGTGGAATGAAAAAAAAATTCTAATGAAAGGGGCATTTCTCTAGACAGGCTCATAAGGCTTCCAAAAGGAGTTTTGATTGACTCTTTAATCTGTAGAAGTAGAATTTAGGTGGAGAAACAAACTTTGCATGAAGAAGAGAACAAGAGAAATATCCTAGACATTAAAGAATTTTGAAGAGAACAAGAGAAATATCCTAGACATTAAAGAATTTTATTGGGCCGGGGAGATAGCTCAGTTGAGTAAGTGCTTGCCTGGCCAACACAAGGTACTGAGTTTGATCCCTGGTACCAAAAAAAAGAAAAGAAAAAAGAATTTTATGTATATACATCACTTAAAACTGTTTCAACTTCCTACACATAATTAGGGACCTAAAAATACTTATGCATTGGGCCAGGGAGATGGCCCAGTAGACTAAGTGCTTGCCTGGCAAGCGCAAGGGCCTGAGTTCAATCCCCGGTTCCACAAGAAAAAAAAAAAAACCTTATGCATAGACTGGGCATGGTGGTGCAGGTCTGTAATCCCAGCACTGGACAGGCTGAGGCAACAGGATCACTACAAATCCAAGCTGCATAGTGAGACCCTGTACGAAATACATTTTTAAAAAACCCATAAAATACTGATATGTATCACTAACAATGGAAATGCAAACCAAAACCACAATGAGATACCATCTCATCCCATTATGGTAGGTAGTATCAGATGAAATAAAATAATTTGGCAAGGTTATGGAGAAATTTTACCCTTATACACATTCTGAGAATGTGAAATGCTGCAGCAGCTATAGCAAAGTATTGATGTTCTTCAAAAGTAAAAATAGAAGTTAGGCATGGTGGCATGTTCTTGTAATCCCAGGGCTCTGGGACAATGAGGCAAGAGAATCAGAAATTCAAGTCCAGCCTGGGCAGTTTAGTAGCTTGAATCCCTATCTCTGTCTCAACAAAATGATAAGTGACTAGAGGTAAAGCCCAGTAAAGGTGTTGGGTTCAATCTCCAGTACTGAAATAAATAAATACATAAATTGGTCAGGCTGGTTTTGAATGGGTATTTTGTCTGCTTCATCCTCTAGAGTAGCTGGGATTTTAGGTATGCACAAACACACCTGGCTTCTTCATCTCTTATTTTTTTTAAATTTTTTAAATCCTTTTATTTATTTATTTGGTATAGGGTCTCACTACAGCTTGAACTCGTAGTGATCCTCCTGTCTCAGCCTCCTGCGCATTGGGATTACAGGTGGGGATCGAACCTGGGTCTGTGTGCTTGCCAGGCAGGTGCTTAGACTACTGAGCTATCTCTCCAGCCTTTCCTCATCTCCTTTAATCAGGAATTTCTTTCTTAATCACACTACTTAAGGGACGGCCAAATAGCTCAGTGGATTAAAGCAACTGCAAGCAGGCTCAGGGGCCAGGAGTTCGATCCCCGGGCCTGCCATGCCAGCCCCACCCCCGGGGGACACACTGGCAAGCAATTGAGACTTTGCATGGTGGCACATGCCTGTAATCCCAGCTCTTGGGAGGCTGTAAACAGGAGAATCACTATGAGTCTGATCTAGTAGTGAGACTGTAAACACCCCATATACCCTTCCCTAAACAAACAAACAAAAAACACTACTTAGACTGAAACCAGTGGGGGGAGATGGCTCAGTAGAATAAGTGCTTCCCTGGCAAGTGCAAGGGCCTGAGTTCAATTCCCAGTTCCGCAAAAAAAAAAAAAAAAAAAAAAAAAAAAGAGAGAGACTGAAACCAGAAGTGCAAAGAAGCCTCTGTTTCAGTTCCTTGCCCTTGTTTAAACATCTGAAGAGGAAGAGCTGGGGAGACAGCTCAGTAGAATAAGCGCTTTCCTGGCAAGCTCAAGGTCCTGAGCACATTGAACGCAGGTCTGTGTGCTTGCCAGGCAGGTGCTTAGACTACTGAGCTATCTCCCCCCAAAAAATCTGAAGAGAACAATTGCTTCTCAGGTTTATTCAAAGCACCAACGTTTTCATAGTATGCCAAATAAATACTGAAATGCATATATTACCGTGTTGTTTTGGTATCATACTTTTTTTTGTGGTGCTGGGATTAAACTCAGGACCTTGTGCTTGCAAATCAGGCACTTAAACCACTGAGCTATCTCCCCAGCTCAGTGTCTCAGTTATTTTTCACTTGTTGCTGGGACACAATACCCAACAACCAAAATTATGGAACAAAAGGTTTATTTAGCTCACAGTTTGTGGAGGTTTTAGTCTATACTTGGCTGGCTCCCAGGCAGAGGGGCATAAGGCAAAGAGCAGCAGTTCATGGCAGCAGAAAAGCAAAAGGAAGGGCATCAGCTGCCACTTCTAGCCAGCCTCTCTCCCCTCTTTATAGTATAAACAAGCTACCCTGGGGTCTGGGGTATAAAACTCACACAATGTCTGTGACCTCCTCTTGCACAGGATGAGGATGTTTACAAACTAAAAATCCTGGCTCTCTGCCGAGTCACTTAAACTTCTAAACTTCTCAAGTGTCAGTGACACAGTGTATCAACCTGTACAATCCACCCCTTGTCATTTTGACAACCAGATATTTTCTTAAACCAGTTTCCAGATACATAAACATGTTTATTAACATTTTACACCAAAGGGGCTTGGGAGATGGCTCAGTAGGATAAGTGCTTCCCTTGCAAGCACAAGGGCCTGAGTTCAATCCCCGGTTCTGAAAAAAAAAATTACACCAGTAGCTCAGCAGACTAAAGCACCTGCCTAGGCAGAGCCCAGTGGCCAGGATTCTATCCCCTACATGCCTTGGCAGTCGTGCCCCTAGGGTGTGCTGAGATGGAAACAGACTGGGCATGGTGGCATATGCCAGTCATCCCAGTGCTTGGGAGCCTGAAAACAGGAGACTCACTGCAAGTCTAATCTATGTAGTAAGACCCTATATGGGGCTGGGGAGTTGGCTCAGTGGTATACGTTCTTCCCTGGCAAGCACAAGGGCCTGAGTTCAATCCCTGGTTCCGCCAAAAAAAAAAAAAAAGACCCCATAGACCCTGTGCTAAATACATCATAAAAAATAAACATTTTGCAACTTCAACATATTTTATAAAAGCCATAACATTTTGCCCCTGGCTCCTCAAAGACTCATGCACATCTCTTTATGCAAAAGACACTCAAGTCCATCTACAAGAGTTGCTAAACTCCTAACAGTTTCAACAATGCTAAGCAGATCAACTCCCAAGTCCCCAAGATCTTTTTTTTTTTTTGTGAAACCAGAGATTGAACTCAAGTCCTTGCACTTGCCAAGGAAGCGCGTATTCTACTGAGCCAAATCCCTGGCCCCCAAGTCCCCAAGATCTAAGACAAACTCTTAACTGTGAGCCCCTATACAAATAAAAAAAAGTTAAACACTTTCAACAGTTAAAGACACAAATAAACACTACAATTGCAAAAGATACACACAACACAAAACATTAAAACCAAAACAAGTCCAGAATCCAAAAGGACAAACATTAAGTCCCATAGTTCCATATAAGGCATCCAAAACAACCTGTAACAAGTTGTGTGCTCCAAGATCCTTGCATGGCTCTACCCCTATGGCACTTCTGCTGGTAGCTGCCATTGCCCCTGATCCCCCCAGTCATGCACATCATTTTATGCAAAAGGCACTTAGTCTATCTACAAGAGTTGCTGGGGCCGGGGAGATGGCTCAGTAGAATACATGCTTGCCTGGAAAGTCAAATGCAAGGGCCTGAGTTCAATCCCCAATTCCACACACACACACACAAAAAAAAGAGTTGCTAAGGTCCTAACAATTCCAACAATGCTGAAAATTCCAAGTCCCAAGTCTCCAAGATCAAAGCAAACTCTTAGCTCTGAGCCCAGGTACAAAAGAAAAGTTAAACACTTTCAACATTTAAGGCACAAAATAAACATTACCATTCCAGAAGGTATACATAGTAGGATGCAAAACATTGGGATGAAAACAAGTCCAAAATCCAGAAGGGCAAACATTAACTCTTATAGTTCCATGTGGAATATCCTAAGCAACCTGTAACGAGTTATGGGCTCCAAAAGCCTTACTTGGCTCTACCCCAACAGCACTTCTGCTGGTAGCTCCCATGACTTTTCCCTGGAGCTGTCTTTGCTCTCTCCTTATAGCCTTTCTCAGACCATGTAGGTTTGGGGCTTTTTCAACTTTTGAGGTTTTATTGAATAGGCTTCTCACTAACAGTTTTATACACTGCCCTCTCAGGGGCACACTGCCTGGCTTCTCAGGCCATCTAAAATCTAGATGGAAACCTTCTTAACCTCAGAACTACTGCATTTTGCACACGCCTAAAACCAGTGCCATGTGGATGATGCCAAGGGCTGCTACCAGCTGGAGGAGTAGTAAGGCTTTCGTCTCTCTTGGCTGTAGGGGTCAAGGGTCTGGATTGCTGAGCACTCTGACCCTGATTCCAAGGAACAAATTCTCTATGCCAACACCATTCTAGAACCTGTTGTGGCTGCTGCCTCCATTCTGGAACATGGGGCTCTGCAGATTTCTCCTCAAAGCAAAGTCCCTCACCCTTGCAATTCTGAGGTTGCAAAGGGTGAGAACTGGCCACCTCCTATGATGCCCTCAGAACATCTTTTCAGGGCTGGGGAGATAGCTCAGTAGAATAAGCACTTGCCTGGAAAGCTCAAGGGCCTGAGCTCAACCCCCAGTTCTGCAAAAAAAAAAAAAAAAAAAAAAGAACATCTTTTCTATTCTCCTGTTTCTCCTGGGCAATGGAGATCTCATCTCTAGCTTTGCAGTCCACAGCCTTCCTGGCACTTCCTTTCTGGCCAAACTCAAATTTTATATCATCTTGCTGGGCTCTTTGCGTTTGACTCTCAATATATATCTGACTAAAAGCCCCCAACAATAGCCATGCCACTGTCTCAACATTCGACTGCCTTGAGATTTCTTTTGCAAGATTAACTAGTCTCCTGCTCTTAATCCCCCTCTCAGGCAAATTCTCTGGACAGGAGCAAAATGCAGACAAATTCTGCCAAACCAGGGGCTAAGGAGATGGCTCAGTGGAATAAGCGTGCTTCCCTGGCAAGCGCAAGGGCCTAAGTTCTTTTTTTTTTTTCCGGAACCGGAGATTGAACTCAGGCCCTTGTGCTTACCGGGGAAGCAATTATTCCACTGAGCTATCTCCCCAGCCCCCAAGGCCTGAGTTCAATCCCTGGTTCCACCAAAAAAAAAATAATTGCCAAACCATAACAGAAATCATCTGGGGCCCAACAACCAATACAGTCCTTTTTCCTAGCAGAAAGCTCCCAACCTGGTTTTTTGTTTTTTGTTTTTTGGTTTTTTTTTCAGAACCGGGGATTGAACTCAGGCCCTTGTTCTTGCCAGGCAAGCGCTTATTCTCCTGAGCCATCTCCCCGGCCCCTCCAACCTGGTTTTTACAGGCAGGATTTCTGTCAGCGTTCTGGTCTGAGCTCTGACCAGACTCTCCCAAACAGAACAGCCGAAGCTGCTCCAGCTTTCTCTAGTAGGTGATGTCTCTAAACCTTTCCTATCTCTTCCCATAAGCCATTTTCAAAAGCTCTTGAACAACATGATCACAATAGTCACAGCCATGACCCCACTTCTCTAGTACCGAATTCTGTCTTACTTACTTTTCACTCATTGCTGGGACAAAATACTCGACACCCAAAATTAAGGAAGGACAGGTTTATTTAGCTCACAGTTTGTGGAGGTTTCAGTCTATACTCGGCTGGCTCCCAGGCAGAGGGGCACATCACAGAGAGCAGCAGTTTGTGGCAGCAGAAAACAGCCAAAAGGGGCTGGGGAGATGGCTCAGTGGAATAAGTGTTTCCCTGGCAGGCACAAGGACCTGAGTTCAATCCCCAGTTCTGCAAAAAAATAAAAATGAAAATAAAAATAAAAATAAAAAAACAGCCAAAAGCAAAGGGAAGGGCAGCAGCTGTGGCTTCTAGCCAGCCTTTGTTTCTCTCCTGCTTATGCTGTAAACAAGCTACCCTGGACTGGGGGTGTAGAACTCACACAATGTCCATGCCCTCCTCTTGCACAGGATGAGGATGTTTACAAACTAAGAATCCTGGCTCCCACCGAGTCACTTAATTAAACTTCTAAACTTCTCAAGTTGACACAGTGTATCAACTAGTACACCTAGTATCATACCTATTAAAGTCCCAACAACTTAGTAAAATAAATAAAGATAAAGCCAGACCAAGTATGGTGCTGAGCACACATAATCCCAATTGTCCAGAAGCTGAAGCTGGAGGGTCTGGAATTAAAAGCAAGCCTGGACTACATAGTGAGATTCTATCTCAAAAAGCTGTCCCCACAATAAAGATAATACTAGCAAGGCTGGGGATATAGCTCAGTAGCTTAAGTACCAGCCTGGTAAGTACAAGGTCCCAAGACAAAAAAAAATTATTTTACATTGGTAGAGGGTCACTCCATGAAGAGACTATGAGAGCCTGTAATCCCAGAATTTAGAAGGCTGAGGCAGGAGGATCACTGTGAGTTCCAGGCAAGCCTGGGCTACAAAGTGATCTCAAGACCAGCCTGAAGCCCTTGTTTCCAAAATGACAAAACAGGGGCTGGGGAGATGGCTCAGTAGAATAAGCACTTGCCTGGCAAACATAAGGACCTGTGTTCAATCCCCAGTTCCACCAAAAAAAGTCAATAAGAAATCAAAGAGGGGCCAGGGAGATGGCTCAGTGGAATAAGTGCTTCCTTGGCAAGCTCAAGGGCCTGAGTTCAATCCTGGTTCCGCAAAAAAAAAAAGAAAGAAAGAAATGAAAGAATGGATAGATCCTGCTTTACCTTGGTCTTAACCATCCAGTAGAAAAGTATAAAGATGAAATATAGGAAATAAAGCCATGCTGTTAAGTTGAGCTGTGGGGGACTCAGGTCAATAATTTCTGACATTGCCAGTTAAACAGAAGACCCAATGCTATTATGAGCTACTGGACTCTTTTAGAATATTTTGCTGAGTTTACACACATATAATATTCAATAACGGAACTTAGAAAAAATGGGATATGCCTATGAATGTCCATTTTGTATCTGTGTATTCAAAGTGGTTGGGATAGGGGCTGGTGAGATGGCTCAGTGGTCTAAAGCACCTACTTAGAACAAGCTTAGCAAATCACAGGGACCGCGGTTCAATCCCCTAGCACCACATGCCAGCCAGCCCCACCCCCTGGTGGGCTGAGCTGGCCACACACACACACACACACACACACACACATAAATAAATAAATAAAATAAATAAATAAAAAAAAAACAAAGTGGTTGGGATAGATATATAGTTGCATTCTCTTAATGAATAGAATAATTTGTTCTAATGGTGTTTGTAAATAGGATCACAAGTCCGCATCTTGTACAGCAATTAACCACTAAGAAGAATATATGCAGTGTAATATTTGTTGAAACTGTACTTCCGATTTCATTTGAAACTGTCTCATTGCTATCTGTTTATCAATAAAACTTTGAGAAAAAAAAAGAAATGAAAGAATGGGCCAGCCAGATAGCTCAGCAGACTAAAGTGCCTGCTTAGGCAGACTTAGGAACCAGTGTTCGATCCCTGGAGTGTGGTGCTAGCTCCACCCCTGGAGTGCAGTGAGGCAGAGAATGAGACTGGGCATGTTGGCGCCTGCCTGTAACCCCAGCACTTGGGAAGCTGAAAACAGGAGGATCACTATGAGTTTGATCTATGTAGGGAGACCCTTTAGACTCTGTACTAAATACATTTAAAAAAAACAAAACTAAAAAGAAATGAAAGAATGGGGATATACCCAACAATATTGTCCCAACCTATGGAAAGCAAACATTTATAGTAAAGGGAAAAATAATTTCCAAATAATAGTTGGAGACTTCCATACCCACCCATAAATAAATATTTTATTTATTTATTATTTAATGTATTTGGTACAAGGTCTCACTACACAGCTAGGACCTATAGTAGTGATCATCCTGTTTTCAGCCTCCCCAGTGATGGGATTACAGTTGTGCACCACCACACCCAGTCTCGGTAGCCAATCAGTACACCTGGGGGCAGGGCCAGTGAGACATATAGTGCCAGGTACCTGCCCTACTTTTAATAATATACACACAATAGTGAACACAGCAACAGGAAAAATAATAAAATTGAGGTCTTGATCACTGTAAGCCGTGTGTGTGTGTGTGTGTGTGTGTGTGTATAAACTTTCCAATTATTCAACACAATTCCTAAGACCCACAACTTAAAGATAGAGAGGTTTGGGGCTGGGAAGTGGCTCAGTAGAATAAGCGATTCCCTGGCAAGTGCAAGGGTCTGAGTTCAATCCCCAGTTCTACCAAAAAAAAAAAAAAAGTTTTGAAAAAAAAAGGTTTAATTTGCCTCATGGTTTCAGGGGATTCAGTTCATAGTCAAAAGGTCTGAGGCAAGAACATCATGGCATAAGAATATGGCAGAGCAAAGCTGCTGAGTTCATAGCAGGAAGCAGAGCAAAGA
Organism: Octodon degus; assembly: GCF_000260255.1. Taxonomy (NCBI): domain Eukaryota; kingdom Metazoa; phylum Chordata; class Mammalia; order Rodentia; family Octodontidae; genus Octodon; species Octodon degus. The sequence continues at coordinate 543,342 of NW_004524929.1, forward strand.
AACAGTGCCAGGGAAGCAGTGACAAAGGACCAGATACAGTCCTGGCTCCATACCTCCGCAGACACACCCAGACATCTGCTCCAGTCTCCTGTTTGGCTCTCAGGTCAGTCAGGTTGACACAAACTAAATTATCCCACACCTTGTCACCTTGACACCCAAACACATCTCTGAAAACTGTACTTAATCCCCAAATAAATACAAGGTCATAATTCTGCCTAACACCATAAAACTTGGGTACAATTCAAAATGTAATAATCCCTTTCTTAACAGAATCAGCAAAAAAAAGAAAAAAAGAAAAAAAAGTATCAGCACTTTTCAAATGTCCAACTCAAAGTCACTTCTAAGATTCAAGGAACTTTTTTTTTTCTTTTTTTTTTCTTTTTTTTTTTTTGCGGAACTGGTGATTGAACTCAGGCCCTTGAGCTTACCAGGGAAGCGCTTATTTTACTGAGATATCTCCCTGGCCCCTCAAGGAACTCTTTAGCTGTGAATCCCTATAAAAATAAAAAACAGGGGCTGGGGACATGGCTCAGTGGAATAAGCACTTCCTTGGCAAGCGCAAGGGTTTGAGTTCAATCCCCGGTTCCACCAAAATAAAAATAAAAAACAAGTTATAAGGGACCGGGGAGATGGCTCAGTAGAATAAGCGCTTCCCTGGCAAGCGCAAGGGCCTGAGTTCAATCCCCGGTTCCACCAAAAAAACAAAACAAAACAAAACAAGTTATATAATATGTAATCACACACCTGTAATTCCAGCACTCAGAAGTTGAAACAGAAGGGTTGGGGCTGGTGAGATGGCTCAGTGGTCTAGAGCACCTACTTAGAACAAGCTTAGCAAAGCACAGTGACCGCGGTTCTAATCCCCCAGCACCACATGCCAGCCAGCCCCGCCCCCTGGTGGGCTGAGCTGGCCACACACACACATAAATAAATAAAATTTAAAAAAAAAAGAAAGAAACAGAAGGGTTACCTTGAGTTTGAGGCCAGACTGAACTACATAGACACCCTGTCTCAAAATGACAAAAATAAAGAATCACAAGATAAAATGATATAGGGTAAACTTTCTAGTCCAAAAGTAAGAAATAGAGGGATAGTAACAATAGGAAGAAAGCAATACTGAAATGCAACAGGGCAAATATTAAATCCTCCACTCCATGTCAGGCATCCAGAGCACATAGTTATGGGGCATCAGCTCTATGGGCTTGCGTGGTCCCACCCCTAGGCCTTGTTGGTTTCAACCCACATGACCTCTCTCATGACCTGTAGCTTTCCTTGCTAAATGTTCCACATTCCTGACATCTCAAACTTCCTGCGGTCTCAACTGCACATTTGGCTTTATTTCCACTACTTCTTGCACTGCCTTCTTGAGGGCTCATTGCCTGGCCTCAAAGGCCTTCATGGAAATTTCAGTGGAAGTCACTCAACCCTACAACTCTTGCATTCTGTGTGCCTATAAAATGAGCACCACAGAGACTCCACCAAGGTCTGCTAACAGCTGGGGTAATAGCCCAGGCTCCTTTGGACTATGGCTGCAATGGGCTCTAAGTGCCTAGATGACCAAACAGTGAAATAAATCCTGGGAAACTAATTCCCTAGAAGGCCCTTCTTCCCCAGGAAGCCCAGGGGCTCGTTTCTTAAAGTTTTATGCTTTTGCACCCTTGCATTGCAGTGGGTATGGCCTTGCTGCTTTCTGAGATACCTTCAAGGCAGCTTTCTTCTCATCCTTGCACAAAATACTTTGCTTCTTGTTAATGGAACTAATGTCTTCAGAAGGCATACCTCTTTTGGACCCAAATTTGTGTATGGATCCTTCTGGGCCCAAGTTTTGGTTTTACAAATTTTACTGCTTTGCCTTTTTTTTTTCTGTATTTAGTACAGGGTCTACAGGGTCTCACTAAGTAGATCAGACTTGTAGTGATTCTCCTGTTTTCAGCTTCCCAGATGCTAGGATTATAGGTGTGTGCCATCATGCCCAGTCTCAATTACTGTCTCAGTGCACCCTGTGGGCAGGGCTGGCACGACACACCGGGGATCAAACCCCTGGCTGCCGAGGTCTGCCTAAGCAGGCACTTTAGTTCACTGAGCTATCAGGCCAGCCCTTGCTTTGCCTTTTGACTTCAATTCTCACATTAAGTCAGCCTAAACACAGCCATCAGTACCTATACCACAGCCTGAATGTTGGGCTGTCTGAAAATATCCTCTGCCAGATTAAGTGGTCTTCCACTCTTAATCTCAGTTTAATGTAGTCTCAGGACATGAACAAAATGTAAACAAATTTTCTGCCAGAGCATAACATACATGGCTTCTAGTCCAACTACCAATGAAGTTGTTATTCCCAACTTCCCAATCTCCTCAGGTTGGCCTTTACTGTCTATATTCTTTCTTTCTTATTTTATTTATTTTTTTTTTCAGAACCGGGAATTGAACTCAGGTCCTTGCACTTAACAGGGAAGTGTTTATTCCACTGAGCCATCTCCCTGGCCCCTACTGTCTATATTCTTTTTAATTTTTTTTAATTTTTTTTTTTGTGGAACCAGGATTGAACTCAGGCCCTCACACTTGCTAGGCAAGCACTTAGTCTACTGAGCTATCTCCCCGGCCTCATACTGTCTATATGCCTTTTGTTTTTTTTTTTTTGGTTGAACCAGGGATTGAACTCAGGCCCTGTGCTTGCCAGGGAAGCACTTATTTTACTGAGCCATCTCCCTGGCCCCACTGTCTGTATTCTTATCAGCATTCTGACCTTCTGGATTCCAGCCTGAATCACCCATCAAGCTTCATTATAGCATTATGGAGTTTCTCTGTCCAGAATCTCCAAACCTTTCCAAACTCCTCATAAAAACCAGTGCCAAGAGCTTCTCAACCACTTGGCCAGGTATACTCATATAATGACCCCAGTTCTCCAGTACCAATTTTGTCTTGTTTTCTTTTTTATCTTTTTGAGACGGGGTCTCACTATGCAGTTCAGGCTGGCCTTGAGTTCACATTGTAGCCCAGGCTGGCCTTGAACTCACAATGATTCCCCTGTCTCAACATCCCCAGTGCAGGGAAATTAGGCATGAGCCACCACACCTGGCTCCAGTACCAGTTTGTTGCCCCATTATTGTATACAACACCTGCCAGCTACAACTTAAACAAGGAGAGGTTTAATTTGGCTCCTATTTTATGGGGCTTCAGTTTGTAGTCAGCCAGCTGAAAGGCACTAAGTTCATCCCAAAGGGCCTGGTGAAGCACAGCTGCTCTCGTTTCATGACAGTCAGGAAAAAAATATAGGGGAAGAGTGCCAAAGAGTAAAGGACACCAGATATAGCAGTACCAACATCCTGTCCCATTGACTTACGCCCAAAAGTATGCTTTGCCAATCCACTGGGCTGCTCCCAAGCCAAGCAAATTGACACAATCAAGCTCAATCATCACAATATACAATATACTCCTCCCCTGAATGTAGCTATTATTTAAGGTTGTGGCACTGAGACAGAAGGATTACATGTACAGGCCAGATTTGCTACATTTGCAAGCCTCTATCTTAAAATATAATTTAAAAAGTTTTTGGTGCTGGGTGTAGTGGTACATACCTGTAATCCCAGCACCTGGGAGGTTGAGGCAGGAGGATCACTGCAAGTTAGAGGCTACCTTGGGCTACAAAATGAGTTCAAGACCAGCCTGAAATACACAGCAAGACCCTGACTCAAAAACAAAAATTAGGTGATGATGTAGCTCAGCCATAGAATGCTTACCTAGTGTGCTCAAGGTCCCAAGTTCAAACCACAGCATTGCAAAGAAACAAAACCCCAACAAAACAGTCTTCACAATTTTCTCATGTGTAAACATAACATTCTCTAGACTGGGCATGGTAGCGCACACCTGTAATCCCAGCTCTTGGGAGGCTGTAAACAGGTGGATCACTATGAGTCCGATCTAGTAGTGAGACCCTGAATACCCTGTAGACCCTTCCCTAAAATACAGAAAAAAAAAGAAAAACGTAATGTCCTTCATGCAGCACCATATATTACGTCACAGATAAGATTCAGTAAATTAAAAAAAATAGCTGGGCAGGGGGCCTGGCCGTAGCTCAGTTGTTTAAGTGGCTGCTTCCACAAAGCTGTCGGCCTCAGGTTGTTGTAGTTCGATCCCCACAACACTCCAGCCAGCCAAACCTGCCGTGAAGGCATTCGGAGCAAAAAAAAAAAAAAAAAAGAATCCTTATTAAAAAAAAATAGCTGAGCATAATGACAAATACCTACAATCCCAGAACTTTAGGAATTTGAGAGATGAGGATACTAAGGTGGACTCCAGCCTGGGCAATTTAGCACTTCAATGGGATCCTGTCTTTACATAAAAAAAAATTAAGGGGACTGGGGAGATGGCTCAGTGGAATAAGGGCTTCCCTGGCAAGTGCAAGGGCCTGAGTTCAATCCCTGGTTCTGCAAAACAAACAAAGAAACAAACAAAAACAAAGTACAGCTTAAAAAAGAAAAAAAAAATAAATCTGGGTTGAGAAGCTGAAGCAGAAGGATCACTGTGAGCTTGAGACCAGCCTGAGCTACAAAGTCAACTCAAGACCAGCCTGAACTGCATAATGAGACCTTGTCTCAAACGCCCCCCATAAAAAAAAAAATTGGTTTGGGATGTTGGTCAGTGCTTTGGTCCTGAATTCAGTCCACAGTAGAAGAAAAAAAAATTGAAGTCAGTTGAAACTATCTTCTGACCATAGTGAAACTAGAAATCAGTAACAGAGCTCACTTTGGCCCCACATATACTAAAATTGGAATGGTACAGAGAAGACTAGAATGGTTCTTGCACAAGGATTACATGCAAAACAGGTGACTAGGGGCTGGGGAGTCAGCTCAGCAGCATAAGTGCCTGCCTGGCATGCGCAAGGTCTGGAGTTCAATCCCCAATACTTTAAAAAAAACAAAAAAAACAATAAATGACTGGCTAAAGAAAAAAATTTTTATATATAACAGAATACCACTCAACTATAAACAGTGACACATTTGAGATATTTGTAGGAAAATGGAAGAACCTAGAAAATATAATTTTGACTAAAATAAACCAAACATAGAAACTTAAATATTACATAGTATATGTTATTTGAATGAGGCAAAATACAGACAAATGAAATGATAAAGGAAAGGTAGCAAGAGAGAGTGGGATGGATCTCATCCAATAGGGAAGTGGTCCAAGGGATAGGAGGTATGTTGAGGAGGGGAAGGGGAAATGAGGGCAATAAACATCCACCATGTACAGAACCTTGATAAAGTCAATTAATATAAACAATATGTGCCATGACATGTGTTAAGACAAATAACATCAACAAGTATGAAAAAGGGGATATGGGAACCCAAGAAGAGGGGAGGGAAGGGGATGAGGAAGAAAAAACTAACTGTAATATTTACATGTAACCACTCCCCAAGATGATTATAAACTGCATGAAGACTAAGCATCTGCTTAGGCAAGTGCAGGGACAAGGGTTTGATCCCCAGCAGCACATGCCCCACTTGCCCTGCCCCTGGGTGCCCTGAGCCGGCCACCAAGACTGAGTGTGGTGGCCCATGCTTGTAATCCCAGCTCTAGGGAGGCTGAAAACAGGAGGATCACTACTAGGAGTCTGAGCTGTGTAATGAGGCCCTATACTAAATGCATTTTTTAAAAAAATCAATTGTATTCACTACAAAATGGTCCTTTATTTATATCCCTTTTTTGTTTTGTTTTGTCAAAGATGGGTGTTCCATTTCTGTTAGAGAAGCTGTATTTGGAGAAGTCTTTAAAGGATCTTTGAAAAAATATATATATGAGTTAGGATAGATATACAGGTACTTTCTCTTAGTTTAATGAGAAGAAAGGTTTGTACTAATAATGCTTAAGCAAGATATCATGTCAGCATCTTGTTCTCTGAATAACCACTATGAAGACAACAATATGCTATGTATTAATTATTTTAACTGTCCTACTAACCTGTTTTGAAAGTGTTTCATTGTTATTTTCCCTTTTTTCTCATTGAAATGAATACAAAATCAAAAACAGATAAATGAATAAATACATATAAAAAATCAATTGTAAAAGGAAACTTGGGGCTGGGGAGATGGCTCAGTAGAATAAGTGCTTGTCTGGCAAGCACAAGGGTCTGAGTTCAATCCCCGGTTCCGCAAAGAAAAAAAGGAAACTTGGGAAATTTGCAAATATGTGGAAATTAAACAGGATACTTCAATAAACAATGCATCAATGAAGATACCACAAGAGAAATTTAAAAAAATACTTTGAAATGAAAGAAACAAAAACGCAGCATAGCAAAACTTATGGTTACAGTGAAAGCTTTGCTCAGAATGAAAGGTTTCATCTGTATATACCTAAAGAGACAAAATACCTTACCCAGGATAATGGTACAAATCTATAATCCCAGGACAGGGAGGTCAAGGCAGAGGATTATAGGTTCAAGCCCAGTTTAGGCAACTCAGGGATTTAGTGAAACACTGCATTATGACTTATGTCTAGATATCCCCCCAAAGCTTCATATGATCATAGATGGGGCTTTTCAGAAGTGGCTGGGGCTGGGGAGACAGGTCAGTGGCATAAGTGCTTCCCTAGAAGTGGCTGGATCTACAGTGTGTGATTCTAGGATCCAAGATGTGATGCTCAGGCTGATTCATGGGGATCCAGGATGTGATGCTCAGGCTGATTCATGGTATGATGCTAGGATTAAGGCTGCTCTGCCCTTGGAGTATTACCAAGAAGGTTGCTACTTGTCACTTGTGGCCTGCTGCTTGCTGCCTTTGCTGCCTTCTCTACCTGCTGTGAACTCCTCTGTGATGCTCCCTGCCATGCCACACTGCCTTGGAGCCAGCCAATTGTGGACTGCAACTTATACGAACTATCAGCTAAATAAACCTTTCCTTCTTTAACTTTGAGTGTTGGGTGTTTTGTCTTAGCAACAAGAAAAGTAACCAAGACACTCTGCCTCATAATTAAAAAGTAAACTCAAGGATTGTGGCATACACCTGTAATCCTAGCACTCAGAAGGCTGAGGCAGGAGAATCTCCACAAGCATAAGGCCAGCCTGAGCTACATAGCCAGCTCCTGTCTCAAGGCAACAACAAGAACAACAACAAGACCCAAGAAAAGAAAGGTAAGGAAGGTAAAAGTGCTGGGAGTTATAACTCAGTGGCACAGCACCTGCCTGGCAAGCACAAGGTCCTAAGTTCAATTTCTAGTACCAAAACAGAAAGAAAGAAATGTAAGGGTGACAACAAAAGAAATCAATATAGTACACTAAATTAATAGAATAGAGAAAAA
>NW_004524929.1:551588-552663 GCF_000260255.1 Octodon degus
CGCCCCCTGGTGGGCTGAGCTGGCCACACACACACACACACACACACATACATAAATAAATAAATTTTTTAAAAAATTTTAAAAATCGGACTTGTAGAAGTTATCCTCTTGTTTTAAGCCTCTCAAGCACAGGGATTACAGGTGCATGCCACCACACCCAGTCTCAGTTGCTGTCTCAGTGTGCTCCTGGGGGTGGGGCTGACCCAGCACTCCAGGGATCTAACCCCAGTCACTCCTGTTTTCTTTTTGCAATGCTGGTGATGGAACTTAGGGCCTTTTGCATCTGAGGCAAGCACTTTTCCACTATGCTGAGTACTTGGCTCTAGTCTACATTTTAGGATGTGTTTTTCAAGGCTTTTTTTCTTCCCTCTTCCATCTTCTTTCAAATGTGTTTTTAAAAATGTATGGGGTTTTCATTCAGTGGTAGGGTGTGTCCCTACCATGCATGAAGTCCTGGGTTCCATCCCCAGAACTATTCCCCCACCTCCACCACAAGAACAATAAAAACAAACTCATCATTCTAAGGAAATGGGATATTTCTATGACTTATTTATTCTATACTCTAAGACTTAAGACCAATTTTGGGGGCTGGCAAGATGGCTCAGTAGAATAAGCACTTGCCTGGCAAGCGCAGGGTCCTGAGTTCAATCCTCAATGCCGGGGTGGGGGGTGGATTTTATAATCACTGAAATTATCATATACAAAGAGTGCAGGAACTCTGTCCACACACTAAAGACCAAAAAATCCACCTAAGGGCCTGTACCAATGATAGATTCCGGCCCCATTATGAATTGCTGAATTACTACTATGGTCGTCTAACATGGCTGGCATCCTTAGAACAGTTTATCTTCCTGGAGACCACCTCCTCCCTTCTTCTCCAACTCAGCCCAGGGTGCAGTTTCCTTTCTCCTTTCCCCCTGTCTCAGGGAAGACCCCAATCAGTCCCTTAGGTATATCTTATTTTTTTTTCTGGTGGTGCCCGGGATCAAACTCAGGATCTTTTTTTTTTCAAAGTTTTATTGATAAACAGATAACAATGAGACAGTTTCAACTCAAATCGGAAGTACAGTTTCAA
>NW_004524929.1:554139-559087 GCF_000260255.1 Octodon degus
GATCATTGCCTTGCTCATCTTTTACATATAACTGCATGGCTTGACATTGTCATGTTTCCTAGAAAAATATGGAACGCTTCACGAATTTGCGTGTCATCCTTGCGCAGGGGCCATGCTAATCTTCTGTGTATCGTTCCAATTTTAGTATATGTGCTGCCAAAGCGAGCACCAAACTCAGGATCTTGTGCTTGCCAGGCAAGCACTTATTCCACTGAGCTATCTCCCTGGCCCCCCTCAGGTATATCTAAACATCCCCTTCAAACCCCACCCCTGCCAAAAGGCTGTAAAAGCCTCAGCCTCTCTGTATTCCAATTCAGATAATCCCTTATCTTCCCTAGATTCTTGCATGAGTCCAGCTGAATACCTAAAGCCCATAATAGTGCCTCCCCACAAGTACAACCGGAGGCCTAGAGCCCGTGACAATGTCTTATGGAGGCCGGCTTCACAGATCTGCGCTAGAAGGCCTGAAGGTCAGTGGTGGAAGCTAGGAAGTCTATACCAGCCCTATGGAGGATCTCCACTGGAGCCAGAAAGCAATGCTCAAAATAAGAACCAGAGCTCCCCCAAAAGTACCACAGCCATCCTCAGCAACAGCAAGTTCCCCAGCTCCTCCAACGAGGAGGAAAGCTGAGTTACTATCAGGAAAGCCAACACGACAAGCTTCTCCAGGAGACTGAGCTGCGTACCATCTTCCCCTCCGGGGCTAGGAAGTGATGCTCAAGGTGGGGATTAAAGCTCCTCCCAAATGAGCTGTAGCCATTCTCAGCAGCAACTAAGGTCCAGAACTCCTCCAGCAATGAGAACAGCCAAGTTCATCAGGAAAGCCAGCATGAGGTCACCCAGCAGAATAGCCCAAGAGAACCAGCAGCTTCCAACAGCTCCAAACAGCTTTCCCAACAGCTTCTTGACTGATTCTCCAGTTCTGCCTCTTATGCCACTGGCAACAATTCTCAGGTGGGTCCCCCACACCCAATGATATGGGAACAAAAAAGACGCCCCCCAACAGGTGGTCCCTTGGAAGCTGTCTCTTCCAGGGACTTTTATAGAGGAAAACTACATGGTGAGGCAGGTCTAAGACAGTGCAGAAGGAGGGAATTCGCTTAGGTGGGCATGAGGTGGGACAAAGCTATGGTCAACCAATGAGATTACAAGCACCATTGCTCAGGTAAAATTGATTAAATCCAGGACCAAATGAGGAAGCAAGGGAATCATGTAGCAAGAGAGCATGAATATGGGACAGGATCTCTTCCTGTTGGGGATTGGGTTAGTGACTATTTAGGGCTCTTTTTAAAATTTATTTATTTATTTATGTGTATATGTGTGCATGTGTGGCCAGCTCAGCCCACCAGGGGCCGGCGCTGGCTGGCATGTATGCTGGGGGATTGAACCGTGGTCCCTGTGCTTTGCTAAGCTTGTTCTAAGTAGGTGCTTTAGACCACTGAGCCATCTCACCAGCCCCAGGGCTCTTTCAAGGTGATGGATATCTACTTAGAATATCAATCTCTGGTGCCCATTCCTCGAGAAGTATGTGGCTGCATTTGTTTACTCTTTTGTCTTGAGGTCTGTCCCACAGCGGGGAGTGTCTCTCTTCCAAAGTTGCAAAGTCACCTTATCTTTCATAGTGTCTCCATGAGGTCCTGGCCCTGTCTGACTCCCTATATTTCTGTCTGATTCATCTGCCTATATATCCAGCACCACACTAGCTCAATTCAGCTTGGTGTTATGAGTTGACCACCAGTTAACAATCCACTACACCTGGGCTGGGTTTCAATTCACAGCAGTCCTCCTGCCTCATGCTCCCAAGTGCTAGGATGTGCCACCATGTCAGGCTCTCCATTCTTTTTATTTTTCCTGGAGCATATATGTGTATGAGTTTGTGTATGTGTGTGTGCACATCCTAGGGATTAAACCCAAGGCCAGGGTGCCTTTTTATTCCCTTAACAGTGTTTTTTACAGAGCAGAATTAAAACTTTTTTCTCTATTCTCTTTTTTGATAAGGTCTTTTTTTTTTTTTTTCAGAACCAGGGATTGCACTCAGGACCTTGCACCTGCCAGGGAAGTGCTTGTTCTACTGAGCTATCTCCCTGGCCCAAGGTCTTGCTATATGGTTCAGGCTAGTCTCATGGTATAGCCCAGGCTGGCCTCAAACTCATGGCAATCTTCATGCCTCAGCCTCCCAAATTCTGGGATTACAGGCTTGCATGCCCATGCCCCAGTTGAATTTTATTTTATTTATCATTTATTTGTCTTTTTGAGATAGGGTCTCTCTATACAGTCCAGGCTCGCCTTGGGCTTACTCTGTAGTCCAGGCTGGTCTCAAATTTATGACGATACTCGTGCCTCAGCCTCCAGAGTGCTGAGATTACAGGCACGCATCTCCATGTCTGCCTTGAATTTAAAAATCTTTTGCTTTGGGGAAAGATTGAACTGCGGATTGAACTCAGACCCTTAGACTTGCCAGGCAAGAACTTATTCTACTGAGCCATCTCCCTGGCCCCTTAAAAATCTTTTTTGTTGTTGTTGTTGTTACAAGGAATCAAAGTCAGGCCCTTGTACTTTTTTAGGTGGGCTTCTCCAAACAGCTTCTCTAAGAGCCTCCCAACAGCTTTTCCAGTTCTGCCTCTTATGCTGCTGGCAACAAACCTCAGATGGGTCTCCTATACCCAGTAGCACACCAGTTCAGTTCAGCTGTGTATAACAAGTTGACCACTAGTTGGCTATCCATCATACTCACTATCTAATCGTGTAACCAAGGCTGGTCTTAAACTTGCAGCAAACCTCCTGGCTGATCCTCCAGAGTGCTGGGATTACAGGCATGCTGCAATACACTTAGATACTCACATACCTCTTCTCTGTCTCTGTTCCTGTCTCTCTGTCTCTGTCTCTCTCTCTCTCTCTGCCTATCTCTCATGTTTTCTCTGTTTTTTTTTTATTTTACTTTTTATTATTTTATTTATTTATTTATTTATTTTCATGGAACCTGGGATTGAACTCAGGCCCTTGTGCTTGCCAGGGAAGTGCTTATTCTACTGAGCCATCTTGCCCGCCCTGTTTTCTCTGTTATAACCTGACCAAAGCACCACCATCCTGTTCTGTATGCGCTGTCTTAGTAAACCATGTCAGCTACTGTAAAATGTGACTTTTTGTTTCTTAAGCCCACTCCCTTCAAGGCGAGTTATACCCTGACCTTAGTAACTCCATCTTGGCTCTCTGATTCACCCTTGCCCTAGTTGATTACAATGACTCCATCTTGGTTCTCTGATTCACCCCTGCCCTGGTTCCGAGAATGTCTTAAGGCAAAAATAGGTGTTCCTGGCAACCAGTCGGCCACACTGTCCTTATAAAGTCAGCATGACCACATACCTAGATTACATACCCTGTTCTGTACTCCACCTAGTCCAAAGGGGTAACTCCTCTGTGTCCAGCTTCCTCCAGGTGGGCTACAACCAATCCTGTAAAAGGTCATGTGCCCCCTTAACCACATGAACATCTGCTATTGGCTTCTGTGATCAGCTTGCTTGGATGGGCGGTTTTGCGGTTTGGGGGTTTAAATTACTGTGCCTCCCCTTACCCGGGGCTCCTCTCTGTCTCTTGAACTCTGAGGGTTCCGCTGGGTACTAGCTAAAATAAAGCGCTACCATTTTTTTGAACGTTTTGCCTCGTCTCCTTCTTGGGTTACAACATTCTCCCACTTCCCTCTTTTCCTCTCTCCTTCCTAATACAAATGTTAAAATAATATGTACATTGTTATGAAACTTGCTATTTCAGTTTAACAATATAGGGCCATATTGGGGCTGGGGAGATGGTTCAGTGGAAAAAGCGCTTCCCTGGCAAACGCAAGGGCCTGAGTTCAATCCCTGGTTCAAAAAAAAAAAATTAAAAAAACAATATAGGGCCACAGATGTAGCTTGGGAGAATAAGTGCCTGCCTGGCAAGTACAAGATCCTGAGTTTGATCCCTGGCACCAAAAAATAAATAAAAAAGATGCGTTTAACAATACAACTTACAAATCATCCAATATCTGTATTTAGACTTGCCTTTTTAAAAATTATTTTTGGAGGGCCGGGGAGATGGCTCAGTGGGATAAGCACTTCCCTGGCAAGCACAAGGGCCTGAGTTCAATCCCCAGTTCTGAAAAAGAAAATGGGGCTGGGAGATGGCTCAGTAGAATAAGCACTTGCCTGGCAAAGCGCAAAGGTCTGAGTTCAATCCCAGGTTTCACAAAAAAATTTTTTTTTTTTTACTTGAGTGGTGTGGCACACACATGGAACTCATCACTGCAGGAAGATGAAGCAGAAAGTTTGCAAGTCCTAGACCAGGTTGGGCAACTTGCAAAGTTGAGGCAGGTTGATAACTTGAGCCCAGGTGTTTGGGGCCCGAGTAGGCCACAGGGAGAAACCCTGTCATTTAAAATTGGATATAGGGGGCCTGCCCATTAGCTCAGTTGTTTGACTGCTTAAACAAAGCAATCAGGATGCTGTGGTTCGATCCCCAGATCCTCAAGCCTTACCAGACCTGCCCTCAAGGCATCCTGAGTCAGCCAAAAAAAAATGGATATAATAGGGCCAGAGAGATGGCTCAGTAGAATAAGTGCTTGCCTGGCAAGCATAATGGCCTGAGTTCAATCCCCGGTTCCACCAAAAAAAAAAAAAATTGGATATAACTCCAGGCTTGGTTGTGCATATCTATAATCTCAGTACTCAGGAGCCTGAGGCAAGAGGATTGTTGTGAGTTTAAGACCAGCCGGGGCTACAAAGTGAACTCAAGGTCAGCCTGACCTGCATAATGAGACCTTGTCTCAAAAAGACAAAAAATAAAATTAAAAGAAGGGTGATAGCTGGCTGTGAAGCTACATGCCTATAATACAATCACTCTGAGAGGCAGGAGGATGAGAAGTTTGGGCCCAGCCAAAGCAATTTAACAATTCAGCAAGTCTGTTTTTTTTTTT
>NW_004524929.1:559727-563898 GCF_000260255.1 Octodon degus
CTTGCCAGGGAAGCGCTTATTCTACTGAGCCATCTCCCCAGCCCTGAGCCTGTCTCTTCTGAGTGGTCATTTTCACCATAATCCGCAGACCCTTCCAGTCACCAGTTGCCTTGGCAATGTCATCCCCCACTCTTTTTGGAGACAGACTCAAGGGACCGATCTTAGGGGCCAGGACAGATGCAGCGCCAACTTCTCCACCTGTGCACCTCAGGTATACGACTGATCTCATTGGGGTCAAACTTGGGCGGCATGCTGGAGGCAGCTGGTGTCCGTCGATGAACCCAGATTTGGGACGACTAAAGAAAGTTGCACCTTAAAAAAAAAGAGGGGCCGGGGAGATGACTCAGTAGAATAACTGCTTGCCTGGCAAGCACAAGGACCTGAGTTCAATCCCTGGTTCCGCAAAAAAAAAAAAAAAAAAAAAAAAAAAATTGAACGTTAGCCTCCCCCTAGCTGAAAGCCAAAAGAATTTAGCAAGTCTGTTACTAAATAAAAATACATCCTGGTGGAAACCTTTGTTGACTATAACTATCCTGTTGATATTATTTGGCCTATGTATACTTAATTGGTTCATTGGCCTTGTCTCCTCCAGCCTTAAAGCTATACACCTACCCAAGAGGAGAAAGCCTGGAATCTATTGAAAGCCTTTAGTTAGATCCTGTGAAGTGTATCTCCGACTGTCAAGCCAGATCAATGATTGTCCATTGTTCCCTCTAGGCAGTTCAGGGCACCTCTTCAGAAGGAGGAATGTTATAGACAGCTAAATTAGGTACAATACAGGCAGTCAGACAGGGCTGGGCCCTTGAGGGAACCAGCACACAAGATGAGATAGATTGCAACTGTGGGGGAGACAGACAAAGCAACTGAGGGTCAGATCTCAAGACAAAAGATGAAACAAATGCACTCACCTGTTTCCCCTGGAGATAAACAAAGGTGGTTGATATTCTAAATAGGTATATAGGAGCTGGGGAGATGGCTCAGTGGAATAAGTGCTTCCCTGGCAAGCGCAAGGGCCTGAGTTCAATCCCCGGTTCTGCAAAAAAAATAAATAAAAATTAAATAGGTATAATAGGTATGCAGATCACCTTGGGAAAGCCCAGAAGAGCCACCTACCCCCTCCAGGAAAATTCTGTGGGTTTTCTTTGTTTGTTTGTTTTAGGGAAGGGTCTACAGGGTGTTCAGGGTCTCAGTACTAGTTCAGACTCCTAGTGATTTTCCTGTTTACAGTCTCCCAAGTGCTGTGATTACAGGGGCGTGCCACCACACCCAGTCTCAATAGCTGTCTCAGGGCGCCCCAGGGATGGGGCACCATGGCAGGCCCGGAGATGAACCCCGCCCCTGCACCTGCTTGCAGGTGCTTTAATCCGCTGAGCTATTTGGCCGGTCCTTGTGTTTTGTTTCCTGCCTGCAGTTTTGCTCTATAAAAGGATCCTAGGCAACCTATTTGGGACTGCTTCTGTTTCTGTCTTAGATGTTTTCTTTTCCCAATAAATATATTCTGCTCTTTTTTTTTTTTTTTTTTTTTTTTGTGGAACCAGGGATTGAACTCAGGCCCTTGCGCTTGCCTGGGAAGCGCTTACTCCACTGAGCCATCTCCCCGGCCCCTATATTCTGCTCTTAAAAAATGAATAAATGTTAGGGACTGGGGCGGTGGCGCTTCCCTGGCAAGCACAAGGGCCTGAGTTTAATCCCTGGTTCCGCAAAAATAAATAAATAAATAAATAAATAAATAAATAAATAAATGCCAGGGATATAGCTCATAAGCGCATAAGCGCCTGCCTGGCAAGTGCAAGGTCCAGTGTTTGATCTCTGTGGTATTTTTATTACCACAAAATAAATAAATAAATAAATAAAATGTCAGCGTACTGATGCACACCTATAATCCCTGCACTCAGGAGTCTGAGGCAGGAGGATCGCTGTAAGTTTCAGACCAGCCTCGGTTGCATAGCAAGACCCTGTCTCAAAAAGACAAAAATAGGATATGGGGAGATGGCTCAGTAGAATAAGTGCTTCCCTGGCAAGCGCAAGGGCCTGAGTTCAATCCCTGTTTCTGCTAAAAAAGAAAGAAAGAAAAAAGACAAAAATAAATACCCAGTTCTGCCAAATAAATAAATAAATAAAATACATACATAAATAAATAAAAATTTAAAAAGGCTGGGAATTTGGTCAGTGCAAAGACCCTGGTTTTATTTGTTTTTTTTTTTTTTTTTTTTTATTTTTGGCAGAACTGGAGATTGAACTCAGGTCCTTGCGCTTGCCAGGGAAGCACTTATTCCACTATTCCACTGAGCCATCTCCCTGGCCCCAGCGCCTGGGTTTAATTCCCAGGAGAACAGTAAAGAATACATTGGTACATACGTCCCTCATCCCTTGTAAATACATTTCTACTTGCTGTTTCTATGATTTTGTGTTCTTTAAATACTTCATATAAGCAGAAGGATATACTACTTGTCCTTTTGTAGCTGGCTCATTTTGCTTACCACAGTATCCTTGTTTCTACCATGTTATGGCATGTTACAACATCTAACTTTATTTCTTTAGCATTTTTTCCTATTGTTTGAGACTATATTTTGCTATGCAGTTCAGCCTTGAACTCACTTTGTGGCTGAGGCTGGCCTTGAATTTGCATCAATACTCCTTCCTAAGCCTCTGGAGGGCTGGGATTATAGGCATGCACCACCATGCCAGGTTAAAATATTCTAATTTTTTTTTTTCCGCAACCAGGAATTGAACTCAGGCCCTTGCACTTGCCAGGCAAGTGCTTATTCCACTGAGCTATCTCCCCGGCCCCAAATATTCTAATTTTTAAGACTGCATAATATATATCACATTTTGTTTATCCATTCATCTGCTAATGAACAATTAGGTTGTTTCCATTTCTTGGTTATTGTGAATAATGCTGCTTAGAACACAGATGTACAAACATCTCTTTGCTAAACTAATTTGAATTGCTTTGAGGTTTTGTTTTGTTACTTTTTTGGAGGGCCAAGGCTTGAACCCAGGGTGTCACAGCGACACAGCACACTCTCCCACTGCATTACATCCCCTGCCTCTCAGTTGCTTTGAATATATACCCCAAAGTTAGATTGCTGGATTATATGGTAGTTTTAGTTTTAATTTCTTGAAGAATCTCCATACAATTGTACATAATGACTCTACCATTTTGTTTGTTTTTGGTGGAACCGGGGATTGAACTCAGGGTCTTGCGCTTGCCAGACAAGCACTTATTCTACTGAGCCATTTCCCCAGACCAGTCTGTACCATTTAAAATCCCCACCAATAGTGCACATGGGTTCCAATTTATCCAGATGTTAACAATTGATATTTTTTATTTACTTTGAGACAGGATCTTGGTATGCAGTGCAGGCTGGCCTTGTACTTGCTTATGTAGCCTCGGCTGGCATCGAACTCATGGCCATCCTCCTTCCTCAACCTCCCAGGTGCTGGAATTACAGACTGGGAGCTAACACACCCAGCCACAATTGTTATTCTTTTTTTCTTTTTTACTTGTTCTGCCTTATCTTTGATATAACTTTCCTCCTATTTATTAGTAGTTTTCTTTTTTTAATGTATTTGATATGGGGTCTCAGATTTGTAGTGATCCTCCTGCTTTCATCCTCCCCAGCTCTGGGATTACAGGTATATGCCAACACTCTGGACTCGGTAGCTGGCTCAGTGTGCCCGGGATGACACCAGTGTGGCTGATGGTGCTGGGGATTGAACCCTGGCACCTGCACTCTGCTAAGCAGGCACTTAGTTCCCTGGGCTATCTCGCCAGCCCTTTATTTTACTTATTTATTTATTTTTAAAATGTGTCATTTATTTATTTATCTTTTTTTATGGTCAGCTCAGCCCACCCTGGGAGCGGGGCTGGCATGGCATGTGGTGCTGGGGATTGAACCGAGGTCCCTGCGTGCTTGCCTAAGCTTGCCTAAGCAGACGCTTTAGACCACTGAGCTATCTCGCCAGCCCACTTTATTTTATTTTTTTAGAAAAAATTACAAGTGAAACAGAATTTCACTTAACAAAGTAACAGAATTTCACTTAACAAAGTAACAGAATTTCGGGGCTGGCGAGATGGCTCAGTGGTCTAAAGCACCTACTTAGAACAAGCTTAGCAAAGCAAAGGGACCACGGTTCAATCCCCCAGCACCACATGCCAGCCAGGGCC
>NW_004524929.1:564633-565821 GCF_000260255.1 Octodon degus
ATAAGCACCTACCTGGCAAGCACAAGGACCTGAGTTTGATCCATGGACCTACATGCTGTGCAGTCTTGGCCCTGGTTCCCCAGGGCACACCATCTCGGCCCCGGATGGGGGTGCCCACTGTGTGGCCCTAGAATCAGCTGTGGTGGCACATGCCTGTAATCCCAACACTTGGGAGGTTGAGCCAGGAGGATCTCTGCATGGTTGAGACCAGGCTGGGTGCTACAAAAGTGAGCACAAGGCCAACCCAAACTGCACAGTGAGACCCTGTCTCAAAAAAAAAGTATTATCTGCTCCTTTCCATAGAGCAGCAGAAATGCACAGTACAGTTGTCCAAATCATCCTGCTTACATACATAGAAAAATCTCTTTTCCCCACTCCCTCTCTTGTCCTTCTCAACTTGGTAACTCTTTCCTTCTGAATAAGTTCATTCCCTTTTCCCAGTATCTCTTGTATCCTTCAGATTCCATTTTTCTCTTTCAGGTTCTCACACTAAGGAGATAATACAATATTTGTACACATGGGTCTGATTTATTTCACTTAAGAGTATGTTCTCTAGTTGCATCCATCTGCCCACAAAAGACTGAAATTTATCCTTTTCCATAGGTGAATAATACTCCATTGTGTAAAAATACCTAGGATACCACATCTTCTTTACCCATTCTACCTTTTTTTTTTTGCAGTACCGGGGATTGAACTCATGCCCTTGCACTTGCCAGGGAAGCACTTATTCCACTGAGCCATCTCCCCGCCCCCCCTTTTTTTTTTACCTTTTTTTTTTTCTTTATCCATTCTTCGTTTGATGGTCATCTGGTTTGTTTCCCAAGATTTAGCTATAACAAATTGTGCTGCTATAAACATGGGCACACATATATCACTGTGGTATAGGTTTTCAGTTCTTCTGAAAAAATACCCAGGAAGTGAATAGCTGGCTTGAATGGGATCTCCAATCCTAGCTGCTGCTGCTGCTGCTGCTGCTGCTTCTTCTTCTTCTTCTTCTTCTTCTTCTTCTTCTTCTTCTTCTTCTTCTTCTTCTTCTTCTTCTTCTTCTGTATTTTAGGACAGGGTCTACAGGGTCTACAGGATCTCACTGCGTAGATTGGACTTGTGGTGATCCTCCTGTTTACAGCTTCCCAAGTGGTGTTTTTTATTTCTAAGTGGTGTTTACAGCCTGCCAAGTAGTTTTGTTTT
>NW_004524929.1:566487-572748 GCF_000260255.1 Octodon degus
TTGCGAAACTGGGGATCAAACTGAGGTCCTTGCGCTTGCCAAGGAAGCACTTATTCCACTGAGCCATCTCCCCGGCCCCCATCTCACCTTGTTTACTATTGCTTTGTAGTACCTGAAATTAGGAAATGAGTGACCACATTTCTCCCTTTTCATGTTTTTGTTTTTGTTGTTTGTTTTGGGGTGTGTGTGTGTGTGTGTGTGTGTGTGATAGCAGGGAGAGCCTGGAAAAGCTGGCTGTGGAAATAAGTAGGGTCTGTTAATTACAGGATTCCAGGGCAAGTGCCAAATAACTCCCAGGATTTGGTATGTAGACCTTCTCATGGGCTCCCACAAAAGGTGGACAGCACAGAAGCAGTGAGAAGGTCAGGAAGATAGCTGAGAGGTCTAAGCTCCTGCCTGGCAAGCACAAGGTGGGAGGTTCACTTCCTAGTACTGCATGCAATGCTGGCCCCATGCTAGGCCTGCCCCAAGGCAGGCCACCAAAACCAGTCATGGTGGCACACACCTGTAATCCCAGTGCTGGGAATGCTGAGACAGGAGGATCACTAGGAGTCCAAACTTTGTAGCAAGACCCTGCACCGAATATATAAATTAAAAAAAAAAAAAAGCAACGAGATGTTACCGGGAACCTGCTATTGTGACTTCTCAAAAAGTCTGCCCTAGGGCCGAGGAGATATCGCAGTAGAATAAGCACTTCCCTGGCAAGCACAAGGGCCTGAGTTCAATCCCCAGTTCCACAAAAAAAAAGTCTGCCCTGGGCCTACTAGACCAAGATATACCTTTATTTTTGCTCTTTTTCTCTTTTCCTGTTTTGTTTGACTCAAGTTTGCTCTATGAGGCCCATTTTTTCATTTGCTCCTTCACCCTGCACTTTCGTTTTTCTTTTTTCTCTTTGTCTTTTTTTTTTCAGAACCAGGGATTGAACTCAGCCTCTTGTGCTTGCTAGGCAAGTGCTTATTCTACTAAGCCATCTCCCCAGCCCCGGGCCATCTCTTTGTCTTTTTGAGATAAGGTCTCACTATGCAGTTCAGGCTGGCCTTGAGCTCCCTTTGTACCACAGGCTAGTCCGGAACTCACAACACTCCTCTTGCCTCAGCCTCCCAACTGCTGGAATTACAGGTATGTGCCACCACCCACCAGACTTCACCCTTCACTTTTTTTTCTATGTATTTAGTACAGGGTCTACAGGGTGTCACTACACAGGTCAGATTTGTAGTGATCCTCCTCTTTTCCACTTCCAGTCCCAATAGCTGTCTCAGTGCACTGCAGGAGCCCCAGCATGGCCTAGTCCCTGCCTCTGCCTAAACAGATGCTTTAATCAGCTGAGCTATCTGGCTGCTCCCCCCCCAACTTTTCAAATAAACTTTTGGCAACATTTTTGGCTTGTCTTATGCAATTCTTTGTTCCAGGAAAGAAGGATCTGGAACATATTTAATTGGTGAGTCATTTCTAAAGGAACTACTTGATAATGTTTATGTGTTTGTGTGTGTGCATTCATGCAATGTGCATTGTGTGCTTTGGATCAATCCCAGGGCCCCATGCATGCTAAGCAAGTGCTCTACCACTGCACTACATCCTCATTTTTCAAAATTCTTTTAGCTAGTACTTTGCTAGTATGTATGAGGCACTGGATTCAATTTCCACTATTAAAACCATGCTTTGATTTTTGTATCCTTTGTGATTCAATTTGAATTTTAGGATTTTTTAAATTATTTCTTCAAAGAATATCACTGATACTTTTTTTTAATCGCTGATACTTTGTGGGTTTTTTTTTTTTTTTTTCAGAACCAAGGATTGGACTTAGGCCCTTGCGCTTGCCAGGCAAGCACTTATTCTACTGAGCTATCTCCCTGGCCCTAATCGCTGATACTTTGACAGAGAATCTATAGATAAGGAATTTTGCTGTGTATGTGGGGATAGTGGGACTTGAACTTAGGACCTTTACATTGAGTTTCATTCTAAACCTGCTTTTTTGGGGGGGATAGTCTTTCTTTCTTTCTTTCTTTCTTTTTTTTTTTTTTTTTTTTTTGCGGAACCGGGAATTGAACTCAGGCCCTTGTGCTAGCCAGGGAAGAGCTTATTCTATTGAGCCATCTCAGGGGGCCTGCCCCTTAGCTCAGTTCCTTAAGTGGCTGCTTCAACAAAGCAGTCAGGCTCAGGTTGCTGTGGTTAGATCCCCACAACTCAAACCTGCCCTGAAGGCATTTGGAGCAAAAAAAATCCTATTGAGCCATATCCCGGCCCCCTGAGATAGTGTTTCACTATGAGGTTCATCTTGGTCTTGAATTTGCTGTGATGGGCCGGGGAGATAGCTCAGTAGAATAAGTGCTTGCCTGGCAAGTGCAAGGGCCTGAGTTCAATCCCTGGTCGTCCTCCCCCCCACCAAAAAGGAGGGGACTGGAGAGATGGCTCAGTGGAATAAGTGCTTCCTTGGCAAGTTCAAGGTCCTGAGTTTAATCCCCCTGGTTCTGCAAAAAAAAAAAAAATTTGCCGTGATCATCCTGCCTCAGCCTCATCCAGAGTGTTGGGATTATAGGTATATGCTACCACATGAGGCAGCCTTTCTTTTTTTATTTTTTTGTGGAACTGGGGATTGAACTCAGGCCCTTGCACTTGCCAGGGAAGTACTTATTATACTGAGCCATCTCCGTGGCCCCTTTATTATTTTTATTTTGAGACACAATCTGGCTAATTTTCTCAGACAGTAGTCCAAATCAAAGTCTTTCTGTCTTACCCTCCCAGTTGCTGGGATTACTGGGTGTACTCCATGGCACTCAACACAGTAATTTACTTTTTATTTATTATTATTATTATTATTATTATTATTATTATTATTTGGTGGAACCGGGGATTGCACTTAGGCCCTTGCACTTGCCAGGGAAGCGCTTATTCCACTGAGCCATCTCCCAGCCCTACTTTTTATTTTTATTTATTCTTTTTTTTTTTCAGTACCAGGGATCGAACTCAGGGACTTGTGCTTGCCAGAGAGGCACTTATGCTGCTGAACTGTATCCATGGCCTCCACAGTAATTTTTTTTCACAGTAATTTTTTTTGGGGGGTGCTCAGGATGCCTTCAGGGCAGGTCTGGTTTGGCTTGAGGTTGAGGGGATCGAACCACAGCATCCTGAGCCCGACTGCTTTGTTTCAGCAAGCATTTAAACACCTGAGCTAATGGGCAGGCCCCCACAGTAAATTTTTTTAAAGTTATTATTTTATTTATTTTTTTTTGTGGTACCAGGGATTGTATTCAGGGCCATGCACTTGCCAGGCAAGCACTTATTCTACTGAGCTATCTCCCTAGCCCTAAATGTTCAATTTTTTATAAATTATTTTTGGCCTGAATCAACCATCAGTTGACATCGAAAGTTCACTATAAAATAAAGCAATAAACTGTCTCTTACCTAAAGTGGGCATCTCACAATCTTTATACTCCTTGTTGTTCCTTTTCACGTATTCTATCAACCAGTTGAAAATGTGAATGTCACAATGAACTGAAATGTCCACCCCTTCCCAGCTCTGGGCATCCATAGATACATATTCAGCAAAGTGCTTCATTTCTTACATCAGAAGGTCTTGGGGGCTGGGTAGATGGCTCAGTAGAACAAGCACTTCCCTGGCAATCACAAGGGCCTGAGTTCAATCCCTGGTTCCGCCCCCCCCCAAAAAAAAAGGTCTTGTGGGCATATAAAATCTTCTGTCAAGCTTTTTCCTTCATCACATACATGAATCACCATGTTTGGCCTGTTTTTGAACCTGTGTCCTGACCATCTGGAGTCTCCTGAAAATCTCGATGTGTGTCAAGAAGTGAAGATTTGATAGATGTAGCTAAAGTTTCAACAGGACTCTGGCTGCAGCCATTAGGGGATTATACTGAGTGGCCACAGGTGAGCTTCCACTGCCCTTCAGCTCCTCAAGCTTTTTGGCACTCTTGGCTATTAATCCAGGGACAAGTCAGGCCAGTGAGATAGCTCATCAGACTAAGGTCCTGCTTAGGCAAGCACAGGGACTTGGGTTCGATTCCTAGTACCACACGCTGAGCCAGCCCCTGAGACCTGGTATGGTGGTACACGCCTGTAATCCCAGCACTGAGGAGGCTGAAAACAGGAGGATCACTATGAGTCCTCTGCATGGTGAGGCCCTGTACAAACTATGTAAAAAAAATTACCTTCTTTATGCAATCATCCACAGATGCACATTTTGGCTGTTTCTAAGATTTAGCTATTACAAGCTATACTGCTATAAAATAGATGTGCATATACCACTGTGGTATGATGCTTTTAATTCTTTTGGGAAGATGCCAAGAAGAGAAATATCTCAGTCAAATGAGACCTCTAATCCTAGGTTTTGTTTTGGAACTCACTGATTTCCACAGTGGATACACCAGTCTACACTTGCACCAGCAGTGGAAAAGACTTCCTTTTTCCCATGGCCACACCAGTATTTGGTACTCATTCATTTCTTGATAATAACCCTTCTTTCTGAGGTGAGATAGGATCTTTATTGTTTCTTGAGATTTTGTTTGTTTGTTTTTTGTACCAGGGATTGAACTCAGGACATTGTGCTTGCCAGGCAGGCACTTAGGCACTGTGCTTTTCCCCCAGCCCCTCTCTGTTGTTTCAATATGCATTTCTCAAATGACCAGTGATGTTCAACAGTTTTTCATATATTTATTTTCTGTTTCTACTTCTTCATCTGAGAAGTGTCTGTTTATTTCAGATGCCCATTTTTGGATTGGATCTTTAAATCTGGAAGGTCTTTTTTTTTCCTCCCAAAACCGGAGATTGAACTCAGTCCCTTGCACTTGCCAGGCAAGCACTTACTCTACTGAGCCATCTCCCCGGCCCCTTGGGAGGTCTTTTGTCTGGAGCAACAGCTGGAAAACATTATTTTCCACATTGTAGGTGGTCTCTTCATTCTGTACGTGTTTTTGTTGTTGTTGTTGTGCAAAAGCTTTTTAGATGAGATCTCAGTTGTTGATTTTTTGTACTAGTTCCTGTATGACCGGGGTTTTGTTCTTCAAGTCTGCCAATACCAGTGTCTTCCAAGAGTCAGGGAGATAGTTCTGCGGCCTAAGAACCTGCCTGGCAAGGACAATTGCCCAGGTTCGATCACCAGCACTATGTGCCGTGCTGGCCCTGCGCAGAGCAGAAACTGGGCATGGTGGTGCACATGCGTAATCCCAGCACTAGGGAAGCTGAAATAGGAGGAACGCTACAAGTCCAAGTGGCACAGTGAGTCCCTGTACTAAATAAATAAATGAATAAATAAATAAGTAAATGATTAATAAAAAGAATATTTCCTATTCTGCTCTCTCTGGGTTTGGGCCTCCTCACATTGGCATGGCTAAGCGCACCAAAAAGGGTTGGCATTGTAGGTAAATACAGGACTCGCTATGGTACCTCACTCCAGAAAATGGTGAACAAGATTGAAATCAGCCAGCACACCAAGTACATCTGCTCGTTCTGTGGCAAGACCAAGTTGAAGAGGTGGGCTGTAGGGATCTGGCACCGTGGTTCCTGCATGAAAACCATGACTGATGGCGCCTGGACCTATAATACCACTTCTACGGTCACAGTCAAGTCAGTCATCAGAAAACTGAAGGAATTTTTTTTTTTTTTTTTTTTTTTGCGGAACCGGGGACTGAACTCAGGCCCTTGCGCTTGCCAGGCAAATGCTTATTCTACTAAGCCATCTCCCCAGCCCCAACTAAAGGAATTGAAAGACCAGTAGAAGCTCTTACTACTTGAGACATCCCTAGCCTATAATAAATGGGTTAATTTATGTAAAAAAGTTTTTCCTATTCTATCTTCCGCATATTTAACATTTCTGTTAATATTTAAATCTTTGATCCATTTTGATTTTACTTTTAATTTAATTTTTATTTCATTGGTGGAACCAGGGATTGAACGCAGGTCCCTGAGCTTGCCAGGGAAGTGCTTATTCTACTGAGCCATCTTGCTGGCCCCATTGATTTTAATTTTGTACATGGAGATAGACATGGATCAAATTTTAGTCTTCAGTATGTGGAAACACTGTGTTTCCAACACCATTAAACAGGCTAGGTTTCCTCCAGTGAATATGTTTGGTCCCTTTGTCAAAGATGAGGTGGCTAAGCATGTCTTTAGTTATTTCTGCATCTTCTAATCTCACAATCCTTCTGCCTCAGCCTCCTGAATTCTGGGATTACAGGCAGTAACAAAACACCTGACCATAGATAATGTTCATTCTCTCTCTCTCTCTCTCTCTCTCTCTCTCTCTCT
>NW_004524929.1:573564-578036 GCF_000260255.1 Octodon degus
AAAAAAAAAAAAAAAAAACAAAGTAAATTCACTTTGTAGCCCAGGCTGGTCTTGAACTCACAGTGATCCTCCTGCCTCAGCCTCCTGAGTGCTGGGATTACAGGTGTGAACCACCAAACCTGGCCCATTGTTGATTTTAACATGATGTGCTTCCTGGCTAGGAATTTTAAAAACTAGAAAGCTTTGACTTTTTTTATTTACGAAGTTTACTTTATTTTATTTATTTATTTTACTGAAGTTTACTTTAAATTCTCTCTTTTTTTTGGTGGAACTAGGGATTGAATTTAGGCCCTTGTGCTTGCCAGGGAAGCACTTATTTCACTGAGCCATCTCCCCAGCCCTTAAATTCTCTTTTTTCTCTTACATTTTACTATGAACAGCAGGAAGAAACCAGAAAGCACCTCACAGTCTGCCTTTATTTTATTTTTTTTACGGAACCGGGGTTTGAACTCAGATCCTTACATTTGCCAGTCAAGTGCTTATCCTACTGAGCCATCTCCCCAGCCCCTACCTTTTTTTTTTAAGTCTGCCTTTAAACCTCTTAGCTAGAGCATCCAGTTGAGTCGGTATATTTGTGTATTGAGGATGATTTTCTCCCACTGTGTAATAAGGATCTTTTCTCCATTTTCTAGTGAGATAATTTTCACTTTCTTTAAAGCTTCACACGTAGCTTCTGGCATGATCTCAACGTCAGTATCCTCCCAAAATCCCTATGGTGGAACTTAAATTATGGTGTTAAAATTATTAACAGGTGAGGCCTTTGGGAATTAATTAGATCATGAATGAGAGTAACGCCTGTAAAACAAGCTGAAGCAACCCGTTTACCCCTTCTGCATTACACAGACAGACCTTGGCAGCACCACCAAGGAGGATCAGCCCTGTGCTTCCATTGCTGACTGAGCTTGCTATCTACAAATTTTCTTAGGCTGTATCCATGGCTGAGTGAGCCAGCTAGCTACAAAGTTTCTTCTGTTGAGCTTTTACTCCTCAAATCTAACTTCTAGGCTGATTTCAAAGCCACTCAGGTTTTGTTACAGTATTATTCCAGATCCAAGTGTACCAAAATCCAAATGAATTGCACTTTTTTTTTTTTTTTTGCTGAACCAGGGATTGAACTCAGGCCCTTGCGCTTGCCAGGCAAGCGCTTATTCTACTGAGCCATCTCCCAGGCCCCGGAAATGCACATTGATACAGAACAAATTACCCCAAATTTAGCACTTAAAGCAGCAAACATTTATTGCACTTTCTGTGGGCCACACATTCTGGGGTCATTTCCTGGGTGGTTCTTGGTTAAGGTCTGTCTGCCACAAGATTAAAACAAAGGTACTGGACTGCGGCTGGAGAATCTGCTCCAAGTTCACTCAGCTGGCTGTTGGCAGGAGGGCTCAGCTCTTCACACTGTGGCCAGAGCTCTCCCTTTCTTATCTTGCAGGGGTCTACATAGGGTTGTTCAGGTATCCTCCCTTACGTGGCAGCTAGTGCTCTTCCCCTGAAACCGAGCCCAAAGAGAGGGTGAGTGGGATGTGAGTCACCATGTTCCCTGAGTCTCTTCAACAGCTGTGCATCCAGCCCCAGTCCAGGAAGAATAACCTGGCTTTGCCTCTTGAAGGGAGATGTGTGAAAAAATTTCGGAACTTATTTTTTCTTATTTTAAAGAGAATAAAAAACTAATAAATAAAATGTTAGAAATGATACAGATATTCTCAAAAAACACAAAAGATCATAGGAATTCAATAATGGTTGTTATATTGCACATTACTGTCTTCAATGTAGTTGCTCAGATTAGCACATATAAATATGTAAAGTTGGTCAAAATAAAAATGTTAGGGATTAACTTTTTCTTTCAAAAAAACCAATAGAGGGGGCTGCGTAGATACCTCAGTGGCATAAGCGCCTGCCTGGCAAATGCAAGTTCATGAGTTTGATTCCAGGTACCCGCCCCCCCAAAAAAATAGAAATTAGTAGTACCATCATCCTAGCTATCCTGTACATATATATACATTTTCCCCTTCTTTCTTTCCCTCATCCCAGTTATTCTTTCCTTTTGAGTAGTTTCTTTCCCTTTTATTATACCTATTGTACTTTTTAGAATTTATTGGGGCCGGGGAGATGGTTCAGTGGAATAAGTGCTTCCGTGGCAAGCACAAGGGTCTGAGTTCAATCCCCGGCTCTAAAAAAAAAAAAAAAAGAAAAAAAGAATTTATTTACACTTTCAGGTTCTTATACTAGGAAGACTACAAAGTGTACACATGTATGTCTGATTTATTTCACATGTGAGTATGGTCTCTAGTTGCAACCATTTACCTATAAAAGCCTCAAGTTTATCTTTCTTTATAGCTGAGTAATAATACTCTATTTTGTAAAAATATCATATCTTTTTTATCATTCCTCAGTTGATGAGCACTTGGGTTGTTTTTAAGTTTTAGCTATGACAAATTGTGCTGCAATAAACATGGGTATACATATATTGCTGTGGTATGCTGTTTTCAATTCTTCTGGAAAAATACCCAGAGAATAGCTGCATTGAATGGAATCTCCAATCCTAGTTTTTTGAGGAGTCTCCACACTGATTTCCACAGTGGTTAAACCAGTCTATACTCCCACCAACAGTGAAAAAGTGTTCTTTTTTCCCAACAGCCTATGCGGCATTTGTTATGGGTTGACGTCTTGATGATAGCCATTCTTTCTGGGGTGAGATGGAATCTCAGAATTGTTTTAATTTGCATTTCTCAAATGACTAATAATGTTTAACTTTTTTCATATATTTATTTGCCATTTGTATTTCTTTCTCTGAGAAGTGTATATTCATCTCAGATGCCCATTTTTTGGATTGGGTCTTTGAATTTTGGGGGCCTGCTTCTTTTTAATTCTTTATATATTCTAGGTAGAAGTCCTTTGTCTGAGGGACTATTGGCTAAAGTATTTTCCCAATTTATGAGTTTTCTTTTTACTCTGTTGGCAATTTCTTTTGATGTGCAAAAACCTTTTCAATAGGATGAGAACCCAGTTGTTGATTCTTTGAAGTATTTCAGTGCAGTTTGGTTTTTCCTCATGAACTCTGTATACACCTTTGTCTTCATATTTCTACCTGCTTTCTCTTGTAGCAGATTTAGAGCTTCTGTTTTAATATTTATACCTTTAATCCATTTTGACTCTAGTTAAGGACATGGTGATAGACATGGATCTAATTTTAGCCTTTAGCAATAGAAAGCCAATTTTTCCAGTACCATTATTTTTTTACTTTTATTTCTTTTGCGGAACTGGGGATTGAACTCAGACCCTTGCACTTGCCAGGGAAGCGCTTATTCCACTGAGCCATCTCCCCAGCCCCTCCAGCACCATTTGTTAAAGAGGCTATCCTTCCTCCAGTGAGTGTGTTTTGGTTTTCAAAGATAAGGTGGCTCAGGGCCCAGGATTTATTCCACTGAGCCATCTCCCCGGTCTCTCATCTTCTAATCTATTGCATTTATCCTCAGGTCTGCTTTCTTTTTTTGGCCAGTATCATGCTAATTTTACCACAGTAGCTTTGTAGTATAATTTCAAGTCAAGGATTGTGATGCTCCCTGCTTTGCCTTGTTGCCCAGGATTGCCAGTGGTATTCTAGGTCTCTGCTGGTTCCAAATGAATTTTCAGATTATTTTGTCTAATTGTGGTGACATAGTAGATTTTGTAATCCAGGAGCATGGGCTCCCTTTTTTTTTTTAAAGAGGCGAAGTTATTTTATTTTAGGAGGAACCAGGGATTGAACTCAGGCCCTTGCACTTGCCAGGGAAGCGCTTATTCCACTGAGCCATCTCCCTGGCCCCTGGGATCCCTTTCTATTCATTTTATTTTCTTTATCTTTTTATTTTTAAATTTTTTTGTCCTGGAGATTGAGCCCAGGCCCTCTGACATACTAGCTAAGTGTCCTACCATTGAGCACTACATTCAGATTTATTTAGTAGGTTTTTTATTTTGGCGGAACCGAGGATTGAACTCAGACCCTTTTGTGCTTGCCAGGGAAGCACTTATTCCACTGAGCCATCTCCCCGGCCCCTAGTAGTTTCTTATATGGATGCAATATAATTTATTTTTTTAAATTTTTTGGCAGAACTGGGGATTGAACTCAGGCCCTTGTGCTTGCTAGGCAAGCGCTTATTCCACTAAGCCATCTCCCCCGACCCTCTGTACTGATTTCTATGGAAATTAAAGAAAAAAAATTTTGAGACAAGTTTTCACTGTTCAGTTCAGGCTGGCCTTGCGCTCACTTTGTGGCCCAGGATGGTTTTTAACTCTCAGGGGCTCTCCTGCCTCAGCCTTGGAGTGCTGGGATTATAGGTGTGTACCACCATGCCCAGCTGAAGAAAAATTTGAAAAACATTGTTTCCAGTACATTTTTCTAACTTCCTGTAATGAGAAACCATAGAAAATCATCATGAAATGTGATATGCATGTAGGTATGATAATATAACTTTGCTATCCATGTCTTTTTT
>NW_004524929.1:583726-597865 GCF_000260255.1 Octodon degus
GTGCTTGCCAGGGAAGTGCTTATTCCACTGAGCCATCTTCCTGGCCCCAAGAATTTTCTTTTGAGTCATAACCATGGTGTTTTAGTTTATGTAGTTACATTTAATCAATATATACTGTGTGTGTGTGTGTGTGTGTGTGTGTGTGTGTTACTAGCATTTGAAATCAAGACCCTATACTTGCCAGGCTGACACTTGTGCCACTGAACTATTTGGTCTAGTTATTTTATATTTTTAAAATTCTGTGACTGTGCTTGCTAATGTATTTTTCTTTTTCCTTTTTCTCTTTGTGGAATTTGTCAGTTAAATCTGTTCAGTGTTAAGATGTTACCAATAGCTATTTTATTTTTTTGTGAATGTATTTGGTTGTTGCAGGGCCTGGCCAGATAGCTCAGCAGACTAAAGCCCCTGCTTAGGCAAGCTTAGGCAAGCAAAGGGATGGTAGTTTGATCCCTGGCACCATATGTCACTCTAGCCCTGCCCCCAGGGTGAGTTGAATGGGCCAGAGTCTGGGTGTGGTAGTGTATGCCTGTAATCCCAGTGCTGGGGAGGCTGAAAACAGGAGGCTCACCACAAGGCAAGCTGCATAGTGAAACCATGCAATAACCAAATGCATTTACAAAAAATACAGAAATAAATAAGAGGTGGAAGTCTGGGGAGATAGCTCGGTGGTCTAAGCACATGCCTGGCAACTGCAAAGACCTGAGTTCAATCTCCACTGTTGCATGCCAGCCCATCCTGGAACCAAGGGTGTACCCTGCAGACCACTGAAACCAGGCATGGTGGTGTACACCTACAATCCCAGTTCTGGGGAGGCTGGGACAGGAGGATCACTATGAGTCTGAGCTGTGTAGTGAGTCACTGTACCAAATAAATAAATTATTAAATTTAAAAAAAGAGGTGGGGAGAGAGAGAAGGAGAGATGCAGGGAGATGTTTTTTTTAATTTATTTTTTATTTATTTTTATTTTTCAACAAATAATACACTGCATATATTCTTCTTAGTGGTTAATTGCTGTACAAGATGTGGACTTGTGATCCTATTTACAAACACCATTAGAACAAATCATTCTATTCATTAACAGAATGTAACTATATATCTATCCCAACCACTTTGAATACACAGATACAAAATGGACATTCATCTGTATACCCCATTTTTTCTAAGTTCCGTTATTGAATATTATAGGTGTGTAAACTCAGCAAAATATTCTAAAAGAGTCCAGTAGCCCATAATAGCATTGGGTCTTCTGTTTAACTGGCAATGTCAGAAATTATTGACCTGAGTCCCCCACAGCTCAACTTAACAGCATGGCTTTATTTCTTATAATTTCGTCTTCATACTTTTCTGCTGGATGGTTAAGACCAAGGTAAAGCAGGACCTATGCAACAAGAGTTGTAGCTTTTTGGTCTGAGAAGGTCAGTGAAATGCCCTCAGGATTTGTCCTGAGATCCTGTACCTCAGATTGTAGAACCTTTATCAGTGCAGCCATGTGGATGAGTCACGGCCAATGCTTGGCCAATGTGCTCTCTGTGAAAGCCTGAGAGAGTATCTTCTCCCCATGTGACTCAGGGAGATGTTTGATGTATAAAAAACAGAAAGTCAGAAACAACCATCTCTGCTTTAAAATGTCCAATGCATCTGGGCATGGTGGCTCACATCTGCAATCCCAGCAATCTGGGAAACTGAGGAAGAGGATCCTGAGTTTCAGGTCAGACTGGGTAACATAATGAGATATCATATCAAAATAAAACAGAATTCTTTTTCTCTTTTTTGCGGAACTGGGGATTGAACTCAGGCCCTTGTGCTTGCCAGGGAAGCGCTTATTCCACTGACCCATTTCCTCAGCCTACAAAATTCTAAATCACATTAAAATTGTGGCATTCAAGAGGCTAAGGCAAGGGCAGGGGAGATGGCTCAGTGGAGTAAGCGCTTCCCTGACAAGCGCAAGGGCCTGAGTTCAATCCCAGGTTGGGGTGAAGGGGAAGAGGCTAAGGTTGAAGATACTTGGAAGGCTGGGGGGCGGGGTCGCTGTGAGTTCAAGGCCAGCCTGCACAACATAGTGTATTCAAGTTCATTCTAAGCTATATGGCCTGAAGCTGTCTCAAAAAAAAAAAAAAAAAAGAACTATTTACTGTTTTGTCCATAATGAATTCTGTTTCTGAGCAAGCATATTTTTGTGTTGTGGTGACGTAGATTCCCTTTCAAATTAACTGTATTTACCAAGGGGAAAAATAATTTCTGTAAATTGTGTTTAAGTACTCGTTAATGTATGGAAGAGAAAAAAGAAAATCAATAGAAAAGATTCAGAAGGTTTTGTGAATCTGGTTTCTACAGTTGGCAATGGTCTCACTTTATTTTTGGTATCAGGAATCAATCTCAGTACCTTGCACTTGCCAGGCAGGCACTGTGCCATTGAGATGTATCCCTGGCCCAATATTTGGCAATAGAACTTGAATATTATGAAAGATGATTTGAAATGTGTGTGTCTGTTGACTGAAACGTTTATTTATTTACTTATTTTTTTTGGTGGAACTGGGGATTGAACTCAGGCCCTTGAGCTTGCCAGGGAAGCGTTTATTCCACTGAGCCATCTCTCTCGCCCATGTTGACTAAAAAGTTGCCTCAGCCGGGCTGGGTGTAGTGGCACATGCCTGTAATCTCAGCACTTGGGAGGCTGAGGCAGGAGGAGTGTGGTGAGCTGGAGGTCAGCATGAACTATAAAGTGGGGATCCTACCTGAAAAAAACAAAAACCAATGAAGTTGCCTAAGTCTATCATATTATCAGAAAGCTCTATTTGACAGTGGCTTGTCTCTAGCTATTCAAGTAAAAGCACCAACCTTGTCACCCAACCATGACAGTTCTTTCACATTTTAAGAAAATAAACAGTAGTGAAGGGTGATAAGAATAGATTTGATTAAAACATGTTATGTGCATCTATGAAAAATTTAAAAACAGTAAATTGGAAAAGAAAACAATTAGATTGAATATACACACAGCAGAATAAATTTGGAACTAAAATTGGGAATACTGTAATTTTATTTTGACACAGGTTCTGTTTATGTAGTTCAGGCTGCCCTTGAACTATGTGGCTGAGGCTGGCCTTAAACTCAGCCAGTCTCCTGCCTCCATTTCCTAAGTGCTGTGATTTTTTGAAGGCATCCATCACCATGCAGGGCTCTTTAATTTTAGAGATTTGATATGTGATTTGCAGACATTGCCAGTGTCAAATCAAAGCACATGAAAGTTGGAAGTACTTGGGCAATCATTTAAGTAAAATGTCCTTTACAAGGAGGAAACAGATTTAGATGGGTTTGTGAGCTAAGAATTCTAACAGAGTGGAGAAATGATCAATGTGTGTGTGCATTCCAAGTGCCTGTTTATAGAGTTTATTCAGTATGAGAATTTTATGTAAATGTCAAGTTGGTTTATGATGTATGTATGTAAGTGTATATACACATATCTGAATATGTTGGCGTGCTAGTTATTATGTATAAAACATCTAGGGAAGAAATCGATAATAGCCTGGAATAATGAAAAGAAAGTATTTGTATAAATATTTAGAGTGGCCGCAGAGACTAGTGTTAATATTGCCGTGTTTGTGCAGACTAGCTACTCCACTACTTTGGAAGTTCTTGTCTTGGTTTCCTCATCCAGAAAAGGTAGGTGTGTCGACTTTGGAGGGTGTAAGGATTGCATGAGATGATCCAGATAAAGGACTAATGGAGTGTCTGGTGTTATAGTAGATTCTCAATAAATGTAAATTGTTAGTTTTGTTACTTATGCCAAAGAACAGAAGATGGACCAAAGGGGCATTTGGAGTCAAAATGTGTCACTAATACAATCAGGTCAAGAGACACTGAATTGGATCCCCTGCGAAAAGGTGGAGGGAATCAAATGACGTCGACCGCCTTAGCAACAGGCCCCCCACAGAAGGTAAATTTCCATAGCCAATAGGAGCCCACGCTGTGGCGAAGGTAGCCAATGGACGACGGAAAGAGGAAGAGGGAGGACGCGCCAATTCTCTTGCCTTAGCCTCGGCCCTACAAAATGGCGGCGGCGGCGGCGTCGCTTTGTTTCCGCGGCTCCTGCGGCGGTGACAGTGGTAGCGGCCTTTGAGCTGCGGGGAAGACCCAGCACCAGCTACAGTGACTGCTAAGACTCCAGTGCATTTCTGTCGTAATCCGGTGCCGAGGTGCGCATATCGGCGCTCAAGTGTCGCAGAAGCCACAAGGCGTTCAAGCGAAAACATGACTGCTGAGCCCATGAGGTAAAGCGCAAACCCTTTTCATGGGCCTCAACGAGCTGGCCTAGGCACCGCTGCATCGAGTGTTTGGGAGCACTTTTGCTTGGTGGGTTAGGCCTAAGTGTTGCTTAGCGGAAAGAGGCACCATTTTTCTCTTTAGGTGAGAAGGGTTTCGGAATTTCGTTGGGAGGTTCCAGCGGGCGGCGGGGGGTGATGGGGGGGCGCGGCCTGTGCTGAGGTGCTTTTCCACGCTCTCCTTGCTGCGAGGCTTGGCTGCCTCCTCTGTTTATCCTTTGGTTGTCCGTACCCTTGAAATCCTGAAGACAGAGGCGGTGTTTGTTAACCTGGTCATTCTTCCCAATCGTTGGGCCCAGAAACTGCGTGCAGAAGGGGGGAGGGCTGGAAGAGGGGGAAGGGCGGACGCGCGGGCGGGAGGATGTGAGATGCTGGGATGATTTACTGGCATTTAGATTGCTGGAGAAGTACTTAGGCTCCGAAGGATTACCCTCCCCCGCGCAGCTCGTGGCGATCTTATTTTCCATTTACTATTTAATTTTTGGAGGAAGGTGTTGTCTTGCCAGTTGTCTGGATTCCTTTACTCCAGAATCCTGGAGGATGTCTTCGGATTTACCCTAGATGGGTGATACTAACTCAGGATTATGCTTTCAGAAGAACCCAGAGCACAATCTCAGGTGAAGTCCATCTTGATGGGCCAATTTAAAGTAGAATTAATTAGATCCTGTTTTTAAGAAATTTATCCCGTGAAGGCTGGGGAATGGGTTAACCTGGATTCGTGAGAAGATTTATCGCTGGTGTAGCTGTGCCTGGCAGGCAGCCTCTGACCAATGAGCCAGTTAGTTTGAGGCTGTTTTTCAGGAGTTTCTGATTTCTTTTCGGCTGTCAAATTTGGGTAGTTAATATGAAATGTGTAACATTTTTATATAGGTGGCTGGCTTGCTTTTCAGGTAGTTTGATATATGACTTTTAATCCCACAAAGTGAATCAAATTTTTCTACCCTGAGATGCATCCTTGGTGCCTTGGTGCACAATAAAATTATGGAGCATGGCTCACAATTAGTAGTTTGCATTCGATGATCTTATTACGTACGTTTTCAGAGAACTTTACTTAGAATGTAGAATTGGATAATATGCCTATTTTTATGCATTAACAAGCAGGAGGTAGATAATGATGGTTTCCTTATGTAGGAAAAAACATGGTTCTTTTTCTTTTTTCTTTTTGCGACAGGATCTTGCTATGCAGCCCAGGTGGGTCTGCAACACGGGCTGATCTTTTTACCTCATTTTCTCAAAGCTGGGTTTGCAGGCCTGTGCCACCACACTGACAACATAGCTCCTACAGATCCTTGTGTAAAAGTTGTGACTTTCATTTGGAATTTGTGTTTATTGATGCAAGTGTAACCTTCATTCATGTGGTATTGAGCCTGTCCAAGAGAAAACTAGTACAACTTGGTGGCTGGTTATTACATGTTTGTCTTCATATGTGTACATGAATGATGTACCTTATAGTTAAATATGACTTCTAGATTTTAGTAAACCTCCCCAAATCTACATTTAAACAGTAAGTTGGGTCAGGCATGGTGGTGCAGACTTGTGATCCTATCGCTGGGAAGCTGAGGCAGGAGCATTAGAAATTTGAGCCCAGTGATTTAGCCATACCCTGTGTCAAGAAAATAGACTGGTCCAGGCATGGTGGTGCACGCCTGTATTACCTGTATTGTCTGACAAGCAAGACTTTGTCTCAAAAGAAACAAAAAGAAAAACATTTGAGAAAGGGTCCCACTGTGTAGTTCAGACTGGTCTTGAACTTGCATTGATCTTCCTGCCTCAGCCTTCT
Organism: Octodon degus; assembly: GCF_000260255.1. Taxonomy (NCBI): domain Eukaryota; kingdom Metazoa; phylum Chordata; class Mammalia; order Rodentia; family Octodontidae; genus Octodon; species Octodon degus. The sequence continues at coordinate 589,826 of NW_004524929.1, forward strand.
GCATGCTGGGAATACATGTGCTAGCCACCATATACCCAGCTGGTTTTCTTCCTTTTTGCAATGTTTTGAGACTGTCGTTGTGTTGCCTAGGCTGGCCTTAACCTGTTGCACTCAGGTGATTCTCCTGCCTGCGCATCCTGAGTACCCAGGACACCTGACTTTTTTCCCTTTCTTTCAGGAAATAAGTTATGTATATGTTTTCTTATATAATAATTCATTTTATACCAGGATCACTTTTTCTCACTGGTCTTGAATTTTTGTAGATCCTGGTGATAATAGTAATAACCATAACTTACTTCAACTGCTTACTGTTGTTTTACCTATGTAGTATTGATTAATCTTCAAAGACCTATGGGTACTACATGGTTTTCACCATTTTATAGATGAGGAGGAAGCCAAGACACAGAGAAATCGAAGAATGTCAACCAGACTGTACAGCTTGCAGTTAGTGGAGCTGGTATTGAACCCAGTCTTGATATGAGAGCTTCTTTTTTTTCCATAATGGGGATTGAGTTCAGGGCTTTTGCCCTAAACTGTGTGTCCTAACTTTTAGAATTAAATTTGATTTTGAAAATTTTGAGACGGTCTGGTTGAATTGCCTAGGGTGGGCTGGAATTTGGGATCTTCCTGCTTTAGATTCCTGAGTAGTAGGGATTATAGGCAGATGCCATTGTACCCATCCAGAGGAATTTGTTTTGGTGGTAGTACTTGGGATTGAACCCAGGGCCTTTCTGCTGAGCTATACTTTTGGTCCATTTTTTGTTTTCATTTTCAGGTAGAATCTTGCCCAGGACCTTGCACTTTCTAGGCAGGTGCTTGCTTACTCCAGGTGGGACTGGAATTTGAGATTCCTGTCTCAGCCTCAAGTGCTGGGATTATAAATTTGCCCTGCCATTCCCAGATCCGAATTTGTATTCTTACTCACTATGCATTAATTCCTCCTCTAACTTCCAGGTCTAACTGGATTATGGCCATTTTAATTTAGTCCCAAGTGTGCAACTGATGGAAGAAGTTCGTGTTTGGTAATGGTCATTTATTACAGGCTTATGATTTTTCTAACTGTAATATTATAATTTTTATGTCCATATGTTCTGTAAAGTGAGATAGTGAAACATTTAATTCCAGGAACATCTTTGATTGAACTCAGACCCTTGCGCTTGCCAGGGAAGCCTTTATTCCACTGAGCCATCTCCCCGGCCCTCCAGGAAAATCTTAAACCATGTGAAAAACCTCTTGTAAAGAATCACATATATGCCATGCATGGTGGCGCACGCTTGTAATCCCAGGACTCTGGAAGCTGAGGCAGGAGGATTGTTGTGAGTTCCAGACCAGTTGGGGCTATACAGTGAACTCAAGGCCAAACTGAGCTGCATAGTGTGACCCTGTCCCAAAAAGACAGAAAACAGGTGCCGGGGAGGAGGCTCAGTGGAATAAGCGCTTCTGTGGCAAGCGCAAGGACCTGAGTTCAATCCCCAGTTCCGCCAAACAAACAAACAAACAAACACCCCCCCCCAAAAAAAAACCAAAACCTAAATAGATAGAAAACAAACGAACAAAAAAGAATCACATATAAGCTAGTATATAGTATATAAGTGTAGTGGTGTACACTTGTAGTTCTAGCACAATGGGAGGCTAAGGCAAGAGGATTGTAAATTTAAGCCCAGCCTGGGCCATTTAGTGATTTAGAAAGACCTTGTGTTAAAATAAAAAATAAACTGTATAATCCTAGACCTTTGGGAGGCTGAGGCAAGAGGGTCAATGTGAGTTTCAGGCCAGTTTGGGATAGATAATGAGTTCAAGCAGAGCCTGAATATATAGACCCTGTCTTAGCAAAACCAAACCAGAACAAAATAAAAGCAACAAAAATATGTGTCTGGGGATATAGTTCTGTCTCCAGTACTAAGAAAAAGCAAAAAACTATTTAGGGAATTAATTAAAAGTGGCATTCCTTGCTTATTAACTATGAAAGAACTAAGTGGATATTCAGAAGAGTTGTCTCAGGCTAAAGTATGTCATTCACCTCCCAAGCCATAATCAAAATTAAAGGAGAATCTGATAAGTAATGTTTCAGTATTTAACTCAGTTATCAACCCCACCTTTGGTTTTGTTTTGTCTCTTTTTTTGTACCGGAAATCTGACTCAGGACCTTGCGCTTGCCAGGCAGGTGCTTATGCCACTTAAGCTATATCTCTGACCCCTTGTCTTTTTTTATTTGTACATTTTATATAAATATACATAACAATGACATTCATCATAGAAATATTCTGTTGTTTTGGGACAGGATCTTGTCATTTAGCCTGTGCTAGTAGGCTAGACCTCATGATCCTCCTGCCTTGGGCCAGGGAGGTAGCTCAGTGGCATAAGCACCTGCCTGGTAAATGCAAAATCCCGAGTTCCAGCCCTGGTACCGGAAAAAAAAAATCCAGCTCCTGCCTCAGCCTGTTTGTCACTATACATGGCTCTGTATCATGCTTAATTCTCTTCCATTGTGAGGTGGAAATAATGTGAACAGTTCTATGTATTATCATTAATTTGATTTTGCATAATAGTTCCAAATTCTTTTTTTCTTTTTTTGCGGAACTGGGGATTGAACTCAGGCCCTTGCGCTTGCCAGGGAAGCGCTTATTCCACTGAGCCATCTCCCCGGCCCCTCTAAATTCTTTTTCTGCTCCAGATCTTTTTTTTTCTCCAAGTCTTCTGTTGAGTACTTAAAAGTAGGAATGGATTCATTTTAATTTGTACTTGTCTTTAAAAAAAAAAAGTTGGGCCGCGAAGATGGCTCAGTGGAATAAGTGCTTCCCTGGCAAGCACAGGGGCCTGAGTTCAATCCCCAGTTCCACCAAAAAAAACCAAACAAGAACAAAACAAAAATGTCAATCCCTGGTTCTGCCAAAATAAATAAATAAATAAACTTAAAAAAAAAGAAAGTTTCTAGGGGTGGGAAAATGGTTGCATTATCTCCGTGGTGTGAGAAACTAAGAGTAAATAAGAACCAAAATGTACACTAGATGTTGTGAAACAGAAAGGAATTGTTCAAAGGAAAAAACTAGTAGAAGGGGAAGGTGTTAGGGAAGGAAGGGAAAAGGAAAAAATGATTTAAAAAAGGATAAAATGGAAATAAAGCTTTGTAAATAGGAGAGGGAAGATGAGTTGAAGGAAAAAAAATCAAAATGTATCATGTTTAGGTACAAATGATGAATATGATCATTATGTATATCTAAAATGTACCAATAAGGGCTGGTGAGATAGCTCAGCAGTGTAAAGTGCCTGCTTAGGCAAGCTTGGGCAACTGCAGGGGCTGCAGTTCAATCCTTGACACTGCATACCGCACCAGCCCCACCCCCGCCCCACCTCCACTCCTGCCCCACCTCCACTCCCGCCCCACCTCCACTCCCTCCCCACCTCCACTCCCGCCCCACCCCCAGGGCTGGCTGAGCCTGCCACAAAAATAAATACATACATAAATAAATGAATGAAGTACTAACTAGAAAGTAGGTAACTCAATATACTTAGGAGGACTAAGTAGAAATCAACTTTAAGGGCCTGCTAGATAGCTCAGGAGACTAAAGTGTCTACTTAGGGCGCAGGGGTCAGGTTTGATCCTGGCCTGCTGTGCTGTTCACACCTGCAGGGCATGCTGAGATGGTGATTGAGACTGGGCGTGGTGGCACAGGCCTGTAATCTCAGCGCTTGGGAGGCTGAAAACAGGAGATTCACTACAAGTTGATCTATGTAGTGAGATCCTGTACACCCTGTACTAAAAATACAAAAAAACCCCCAAAAAACAGCTTTAAAAAACATATAGGAAGAGGCTGAGGCAGGAGGATTGTTGCGAATTTGAGACCAGCCTGGGCTATAAAGTGAGCTCAAGGGTAGCCTGAACTGCAAGACCATCTATCAAAGACAAGGAAGCCCCCTCAGAAACAAAAAAAACACACTCAAAATGAGCCGGATGAGGTGATGTAGGCCTGTAATCACTGCAAGTTCAAGCCCATCCTGTGCTACAAAGTGAGTTCAAGGCCAGCCTGAACTACACAGTGAGCCTCTCAAAAAAACCCCCATAAAACAAACCTAATTTTTTTTTTTTGCGGAACCAGGGATTGAACTCAGATCCTTGCGTTTGCCAGTCAAGCGCTTATCCTACTGAGCCATCCCCCCGGCCCCAATAAACCTAATTTTAAATACAGTGTAACACTGATGTAACTCAGCAAAATATCGCAATATGAATATGTCCATGTAATTGTTAATGGGTAGGTGCTATGGTTTGTGTCTGGATGTCCTCCCAGAGTCTCATGTCCTTTGGTGGCGGGGCTTTTTGGAAGTAGCTGAATCTAGACTTTGTAATTGATTCTTGGTCTAATGCTGGGATTAAGGGTGTGAGTACTTCACTGGCCCTAGGACAGTGGGCAAAGCAGCAGTTTTAGGGGCAAGCTCATACACTTATGAGAGTAGAAGTTGATCACCCTCCTTTTTGTACCAGGACTTGAACTCAGGGCCTCACACTTGCCAGGTATGTGCTGTGCTGCTGAGCTACATCCCTGGCCCTGCCCTGGCCCTTTTTTTTGTGGTACTAGGGATTGAACTCAGGTCCTTGTGCATGCTAGGCAAGCACTCTACCACTGAGCCACATCCCCAGTCCTTCCCTGAACCATTAAAAGACTGCCAACTGACCTTCAGTGTTGTTTTTTTTTTGGTTTTTGTTTTTTGGTTTCAGCTAAGGCTCTTTAAGAAACTTACAAGGAACCAGCAAAAATCATCCAGGCACTCTAACTCATCTGTTTAGGTGACTTAGAGTTAAAACTTTGCTTACTTTAATACTAAATTCTCCACCCAGAGGTGTTATGTCTAGCTACTTTTTCAATATGTCCTTAAGATTTTGAATGGAGCGTACTCAGAAATGTTAGCTCAGGCTTTTTTTTTTTTTTTTTTTTTTTTTGCGGAACGGGGGATTGAACTCAGGCCTTTGCGCTTGCCAGGCAAGTGCTTATTCTATGAGCCATCTCCCCGGCCCATGTTCAGAAATGTGTCCATCTCTATATGTGATGATGAATCTTCCCCATGTGAAAATGTATGAATTTCCTTAATAAGAGCCTCTTGTTTTCTTTGTTTAGGGAAAAAAATAGCCAGATGGCAGGAGCAAAGAGACTAAATCACCTGGCTCAGTCATATGCTGAAGAGTCACTACATTTTTATTCACTTTGGTAGTACTAGAAATTGAATCCAGGATCTTTACACTGAATTACATTCCAAACCCCATTGCTGTCTCTTTTTTTGTTTTTTGAGAAAATGGCTAAGTTGGTAAATGGCTTAAGTGAAACTAGAATTTGCCAGTCTATCTGCCTCAGCCTCCCAGAGTACTAGTGTGCGCCATCACCCTGGCTAAAGCATTTTTAAAATGTGGTCTTATGTATTGCTCATTGCTCAGGCTGAATTCATAATCCTGATTCTCATTCATATTCATTGTCTCTGTCTCTGTCTTTCTCTGTCTCTGTATCTCTATGTCTGTCTGTCTGTCTGTCTGTCTGTCTGTCTGTCTCTCTTAGACAGGGTCTTGGTATGTAGTTCAGGCTAGCTTTGAACTCACTTTGTAGAGCCTGGTTTTGAACTTGTAACTACCTTCCTGAGTGTCCCAGCATTATAAATGTGCCACCACACCCAGGTCAAGAGTGTTTCATTTTTATGAGTGTGATAAAAATTTAAGGAACACTGCTGCTGAGTGCCAGTGCCTTTCACTGAAAAGGCAGGCTGCTAAAACATGATTTGGCCTCATCTGCCTTATTCACAGGATTTGGCTATATACAGCTTTTGACTCTTCACCAAAATCAAAGCGACCATTTTAAAATTTTTTTGGCGGATCCGGGAATTGAACTCAGGCCCTCATGCTTGCCAGGGAAGTGCTTATTGCACTGATCCATGTCCCCGACCCCTCAAAGCAACCATTAAAGGTAAATGTTTTGAATTGATTCAAGACATCCAAGCAGCTACGATAGCGCAACTAAAGATACTCAAGTGAGAGGATTTCTAGCACTGCTTGGGAAAGTGGCAAGAATGATGGGATAAGTCTGTCTGAAATGAGGGGGAGGTTTGTTTACTTTTTTGGGTACTGGGGCTCGAATTTAGGACCTTGCATTTGCCAGGCAGGTGATTATACCACTGAGTTATCTCCTCGGCCCAGGGAGAGTAATTTTTTTTTTTTTTTGCGGAACTGGGGATTGAACTCAAGCCCTTGTGCTTGCCAGGGAAGTGCTTATTCCACTGAGCCATCTCCGCAGCCCTAGGGAGAGTATTTTTTAAAGTTAGGTTTATTGGTGTGTTCTAGGAATATATACACAATGATTACATACACCATAGAGAATTTTTACCTATATATAATGTATCTTGATTTTTTTTTTAAAAGGATTTTTTTTTTGATGGAACCGGGGATTGAACTCAGGCCCTTGTGCTTGCCAGACAAGCGCTTATTCTACTGAGCCATCTCCCTGGCCCCTTAAAGGGAAATATTTTGAGGGGAACTGATGGAATGTGCCTTTTACTCTATAATCAGTTTTTCTTTTTCTTTTTTTTTTGGCAGAACCGGGGATTGAACTCAGATCCTGGCGTTTGCCTGTCAAGCGCTTATCCTACTGAGCCATCTCCCCGGCCCTCAGTTTTTCAAAGAATGGTTAAACATTCACTGTGTTTTTGATTATGCCTTATATATAGGTAAATAAGCAGTTACAAAGCAGTACTAACTTCAAAACATATTATACTTGATTTTAGCCAGAACGTGCAGAAGTGACTTAAGTTTGTATAGATTAGAACGTGCAGAAGTGACTTAAGTTTGTATAGATTGTGCTAGCGTTATGCTTCCTGATCTAAAATGGCCCCACCTAGCCAGGACTGGTAGTGCAAGTCTACAATCCCAGCATTTGGAAGGCTGTAGTAGGATTGATTGCTGTGGGTTCCAGGCCAGCCTCGGCTACATAGTGTGTTCAAGTCCAGTCTGAGCTATGTAATGTCTCAATCCACCCCTCCCCGCAAGTGGTCACCAAAGCCTCATGTGCTTGGAAGGTGATTGGATTACAGGGCATTATAGCTGATTTATTGTTAGGATGGATGTTCTTGTCCAAAGTGACAGGTCACTAGGGGCATGACCTGGAAGGGTTTGTCTCCATTCCTGGCTCTTCCTTCTCTTTCTGCTTCTGGGCTAGTCCTTTTTTTCTCCTGGACCTGAGCAGCTTTTCTTTGTGCCAGGTCTTCTTCCATGTAGGTTTTTTTTTTCCCCCGGAACTCATAAACTTCTTTAAATTGTGTTAGACATTTGTGTCTCAGTGAATGAGAAAAGCGATTTAAGACAGTTAAGGATCAGAATGAAAGGAAGTCCTGATTTTGTTTATGTCTGGGAACATTTTACAAGAAGAAGTGTTATTCTTAATGTGTCCTGAATGAGCATTTAAACGTTGGCTGTTACACTTGGGAGGATGTAAACAGGACAATCACTAGAGTCCAGTCTACATAGTGAGACCCTGAACACTGTGTAGACCCTGCCCTAAATACAGAAAAAAAGATAAAAAAGGTTGACTGTTAGAGGGTAGTCTAGTAGAATGATTGATATGGCTAAAGATGTCTTATTTTCCATATTGCAGAAGAAAAAGACATGAATGCAAATGATTTTGGAGCAAGTTATGAAGTGATTTATATTAGTCATTTTTTTGGGTTTATGTGATATTTTTCCAAATTTAGTTCTAATATAGTGCCTATTTTGAAAATGTGAATTTGTTCTAAGATAGATATATACCGAAACAATTTGAACATGCTAATTTATTTTTATTTATTTTTTTCAGAACTGGGGATTGAACTCATGTCCTTGCTCTTGCCAGGGAAGTGCTTATTCCACTGAGCCATCTCCCTGGCCCCTTAATTTATATTTCTTTTTTTTTTTGTGGCAGAACCAGGGATTGAGCTCAGGTCCTTGCGCTTGCCAGGGAAGTACTTACTCCACTGAGCCATCTCCCTGGCTCCTTAATTTATATTTCTTTGTGAAGGATTTTTTTTAAATAT
>NW_004524929.1:597985-611181 GCF_000260255.1 Octodon degus
GTCCTTGTGCTTTGCTTAGCTTAGCTTGTTCTAAGTAGGTGCTTTAGACCACTGAGCCATCTCACCAGCCCTTTGTGAAGGATTTTGACTGAAGAATCAGGGGTGAGCATGGTATCATCTACCAACTAGTGATTTTTGTTGTTGTTAAGTCAGGTTTGGTTGGAATATACTCATGCTTGCTTGCATTGTCTCGCTTCTTCTATACCACAGTTGTAGAGTTTAATAGGTTTTTTTTTTTTTGGTATTGTGATTTGAACTCAAGAGCTTGTACTTGCCAGGCAGGTGCTTGTGCCACTGAGCTATCTCCTTGGTCTGAGCTGAATTTTAAGAGAGACTTTATGGCTTACAAAGGCTAAAGTATTTACTGTTTGGTCTTTATAGAGGGAGTTTACCAGGCAAATGCGGGAAACTACACAGATAAACAGAGCTACATAAAAATACATGCATATACTACAAATATTTACCATCTAACTTACTTCACCACTTGTGTTATGAAACATATCCATCCACATTGGGTGTTACAGTTTTTCATTAGGTTTCAGATCACCTTCATTGAATAATAATTCAAGGGGTTGGGGAGATAGCTCAGTAGAATAAGCACTTGACTGAATAATTTGTGAGTTGTAGTCTTTTTTTCCAAGCTAAAGTGCAGTTATTTACCCCTTTCTTAGTTAACGTATATAAGCTGTAAAACCAACCATTTCTTTCACTTTTTTTTTTTTTTTTGGTGGAACCGAGGATTGAACTCAGGCCCTTGCACTTGCCAGGGAAGTGCTTATTCCACTGAGCCATCTCTCCACCCCCTCTTTCACTTTTTATAGATTCTTTTTTTTATGGTAATGGGGATTGAACCTAGGGCCCTTCTACTGAACTGTATCCCCAGCATTTTTAAATTGTTTTTTGTATTTTGAGACAGGGTCTTCCTAAATCTCAAATTTTCCCAGTCTGAACTCAAACTTGGGATCCTCCTACCTCAGCCTCCCAGAGCACTGTACCTGATTGAGTGTTGAGTTTCTGCCTCCATTTTTCTGGATTTCTGTGGTGTTGATTATGCAGCTTTACATAGTCTGGTGATTTTAGGAACCCATATGTTGCATTTTTGAGGAACTGATAGTTACTATCATACTACAGAAAGTACTAATTCATTCACCAGATATTTCTTGGATGATGTGAAGATCGAGTTAATGGGTATAAAGCAGTTAAATGCATATCGAGGACATAGTCACTCATATTAGTTATTACTGAGCTTTATCATGTGCTAGAAACTTGTGAATACTACATTGATGAATATGACAGACAAAGGCACTATCCTCATGGAGTTACAAGCCATTGCATTAAGGGATTCAATGGTGGAGCACTTACCTAGCACTGGAATGGTCCTAGGTTTGATCCCAGTACTATGTACAGAAAAATGACCTTTATTAATATAGATTTTGGCTAATAATACAGCCTCCTCTGAAAAAGTTGTTTTGATGTTATTAAAAAGGATTTTAAATATATTTATTTATTTATTTTTATTTTTATTTTTATTTTTTTTGGCAGAACCGGAGATTGAACTCAGGCCCTTGCGCTTGCCAGGGAAGGGCTTATTCCACTGAGCCATCTCCCCAGCCCCATATATTTTTTTTAAATTTTTTAATTTTTTTTTTTTTTGGTGGAACCGGGGATTGAACTCGGGCCCTTGCACTTGCCAGACAAGCACTTATTCCATTAAGCTATCTCCCCGGCCCCTATTTTTGTTATTTTATGAGATAGGGTCTCACTATGTAGTTCTGGCTGGCCCTGTACTCAATATGTAGTATAGACTGTTCTTGAACTCTTGGTGATTTTGTTGTCTCACCCTCCTGAGTGCTGGGATTACAGGCATGCACTACCACACCTGGATAAAAAGGATATTTTAGTGTCTACACACTGAAGGCATTCACTTAACTTTTTAGTCAGTATCTCATTGACCTCATAAAATGCTTCACTGAGGGATTTGCGTGTGGGTATGCGCATGTGTGTTAGGGATTGAAGTCAGGGCTGTTATTGGGTAGCCTTGTTCTAAAAGTGGCTTGTTTTATTTTTATTTTATTATTTATTTATTTTTGGAGGAACCAGGGATTGAACTCAGGCCCTTACGCTTGCCAGGGAAGTGCTTATTCCACTGAGCCATCTCCCTGGCCCCTATTTTATTTTTTATTTAAAATTTTTTATTGTAATTTTATTTTATTTTGAAGAGTAAAAACAAAAGCAAGGACAAAGATCAGAAACAAAGACAGAAACAGGGTAACATACAACAATACATATGTTGGGCCAGCCAGATAGCTCAGCAGATTAAAGTTCTGCCTAAGCAGATGCAAGGACCTAGTTCGATCCCTGCCCCTGGGGTATGCTGAGAAGGTGATTGAGACTGGGTTTGGTGGCCCACGCCTGTTATCCCAGCACTTGGGAGGCTGAAAACAGGAGAATCACTCCAAGTCAATCTATGTAGTGAGATCCTGTAGACCCTGTAGTAAATACATAAAAAAAGAAAGAAAACAACAATATATATGTTATAGATTGTCAAAGCAAGAATAGCTAATTAAAAATGGTTGATGTAGGGCTGGGGAGATAGCTTAGTAGAATAAGCGCTTGCCTACCAAGTGCAAGGTCCTGAGTTCAATCCCTGGTATCACAGAAAAAAGAGGCATTGATGTATTTTCTTTTTTTTTTTTTTTTGCGGTACCAGGCATTGAACTCAGGACCTTGTGTTTGTCAAGCAAGAACTTACTCTCCTGAGCTATCTCCCTGGGCCCTATATTATCTATTTTTATCGTCAAATCTGTTGCTCAGATTAGCATATATACTTTTTTTTTTTTTTTTGGCAGAACTGGGGATTGAACTCAGGCCATTGCACTTGCCAGGGAAGCACTTATTCTACTGAGCCATCTCCCCGGCCCCAGCATATATACTTGTGAAAGATTGGATATATAATTAATTGTTACCACTTGCTTTCAAGAATATTGAAACTGTCCTACTAATTGAATTTGAAGCTGTCTCACTGCTATTTGTGTCTCAATAAAATTATTGGAAAAAAAGCCTAAATTTTTGTTCTTGTCTTTTTAAAAATTTTTAAATGTATTTGGTACAGGGTCTCAATATGCAGCTGGGACTTGTAGTTATCCTCCTGTTTACCGCCTCCCCAGTCCTGGGATTACAAGTGAGTGCCACCACACCTGGACTCGGGGACTGGCTCAGCACACCCAGGGGCGAGCAGGCACAGCCTGTGGAGCTTGGGATTGAATCCCAGTCCCTGTGCTTGCCTAAGTAGGTGCTTGTTCTGCTGAGCTATCTCGCCGAGCCTGGCTTGTCTAAAAGTGGCCCATCAACTAAACCTTCCCAGGTTTTGGTTTGTTCACCTGATTTGAGTTAAGAGTCCAAATTCTCATCTCAAAGAATTGAACAAAAGGGGCAAAAATCAATAACCAAGTTTATTCAGGAAAGTACAGAGTAGGGGAGACAGGGCTGGCCAAATACCTTAGTGGATTAAAGTGCCTGCAAGCAGGTGCAGGGGCCGGGGTTCGATCCCCTAGTCTGCTCTGCCAGCCCCGCCCCCAGGGCGCACTGAGATGGCAGTTGAGACTGGACGCGGTGATGTGCGCCTGTAATCCTAGCTCTTGGGAGGCTGTGAACAGGTGGATCACTACGCGTCCAAGTCTGATCTAGTAGTGAGACCCTGAACACCCTGTAGACCCTTCCCTAAAAAAAAAAAAGAGTAGGGGAGAAACTTTCTGTGCAGAATGAACTTGGGCTGAGTAAAAGAGGAAAAAGTAAAAGAACACCCTGGAGAAAGCAGGGTGGGCTATCATGAGGAAAAGCTATGAAAGTAAGCTCTTCATGGCTCACCTTTTCTTTTATCCTGTCCATATCTCCAGGAACCTACAAGAACTTCTACATGCAGGTTCTGAGAGGCAGTGTTGGGGGTCCCACAGTTAAGGATGATGTCAGGTCTAGGCTCTCCCATTGAAAATTATGAATTCTCCTGAGAAGTTCTGTGTAGGGATTTGGGAACTGTGCTCTTGACAGCGTCTAGGATCTTGTAATTAACAGGTCATGCCTACCTCTCCAGCCAGTTTTGCCATGACTTAGTATAGCTTGGGATGTCATGCAAGTAAGCCTAGGCTCTGCCTCTGTGCTATACCCCTGGCCCCAAAAGATTGGTTTTTAAATTTTTATTTTTTGGTATCAGGGATCAAACTCGGGAACTTAACACTTGCCAGGCAGATGCTTAAGCCACTGAGCTATCTCCCTGGTCCAGAATTCATAAATTATTTATTTTTTGGAGGCAAGGCAAGGTCTTACCTTGCAGTGCAACCTGGACTTAATTTACTATTTAGCCCAAGTTGGTGTTGAACTCAGGGTGGTCCTCTTGTCTCAGCTTCAGAAGTGCTGATACTATAGGCATGCACCATCACACCTGGCTTAATTTTTAATTTAGTTTTTGTGGTTTTTCTGAGACAGAGTCTCTATATAACTCAGCCTGGCCTTCAAGTTCATTCATTCTTAGCCTTCTGGGTTCTAGGAGTATATGTGTGTGTCCCACACCTGGCATGATTCTTTTTCTTTATGATTGTTTTTCATAACTAATCTAATGCATGACAAATCTGATCTATCTTCAAAGGGGTAAAAATAATCCTTTTAAAAATACATTGAAAGTTAAGCATCATTTCATAAACAATGTGTAAAAGTCCTAGATGAGTCTCAGAGGCCCTTATCCAGTTTCAGCTAATGTTACTGTTTTGCTACACTTACGTTATCATTGTCTATTATTAGTCTGATTAGTCCACTATCTAACTGAGCTGCATCCCTGTATCTTTTTTACTTTTTATTTTGGGACAGTGTTGCTAAATTGCCCAGGCTGGTCTAGAGGCCAGTCCTGCTTTGGCCTCCCAGAGTCCTGAGATTAGAGGTTGTGCTTATCTTTAAGTACTTTGATTTTTTTTTCAAGCTAGGAATAACTTCTTATAAAACTCAAGTGTAGTTGGCAAAATTAAAGATTAATGTTGATTTAATATTTTCTGTTCAAGTATTATTCACATTTTGCCAGTTACTTCATAATATATTCATAATATATTTTATTTTGTTTTGTTTTTTGTTTATGCGAGGCAGGATATTGCTCTGTAGTTCAGGCTAGCCTTAAGCTCACTATGTAGCCCAGGCTGGCTCTGACATAATGCCTTTTATGATCAAAGTGAAAACTTAATTTTCTGGTTGGCAATCCTATTTTGTATTACAGTGTCATGTCTCTTTAATCTTTCTAATTTTTTTTTTTTTTTGCGATACCAGGGATTGAACTCATGACCCCGTGCTTGCCAGGCAAGCACTTATTCTACTGAGCTATCTCCCTGGCCCTAATCTTATAAATTTGAAATTTCATCCTCCATGTTTTTTCCTTACCATTTAAGACAAGGTCCCAGACTTGCTATATCGCCCCAGGGTGGCCTTGAATTACCAGCAATCTTCCTGCCTCGGCCTACCAAGTGCTGGGATTATAGACATGTGCCACCATACTCGGCTCTCACCTTTTTTTGTGTATGATGTAGGGGATTGATTCCATGGATTTTGCAAAGAGCTGTATCCCATCCCATCCCAGCCCCTTTTTATTTTGAGAGAATATCTTGTTAAGTTGCCTATGCTGAGCTCAGATTTATGGTCCTCTTACTGTATCATCCCAGGGTGCTTTTTTTTTAACAAAATAAAACACAAAACAAAACTTTTTGAGACAGTTGGTATGTAGCCAAGATTGGCCTTGAATGTGGTTGTATATACATTTTATTTTAGTACTCATCTAGTGCTTTTTTTTTTTGGCGGGACTGGGGATTGAATTTAGGCCCATGCGCTTGCCAGGGAAGTGCTCATTCTACTAAGCCATGCCTCCCCCCGAATTTGGAATCCTCCTGTCTCAAGGCTCTGAGTGCTGGAATTGTAACAGTGTATTAGGACACCTGGCCCAACCCAGATATTTTTTTTGTGTGTGTGTGCTTACTGGAGATTGAACCTAGTCCTTCATAAAGGTATATTCTCAGTCCTTTTTATTTTGAGACAGGGTCTTGCTAAATTACCTGGGCTGGGACTGAATTTTCAGTCCTGCTTCAGTCAGTGTGCTGGGACTATATGCATATGTTCTATCACCATGTATTGAAGAGATCGTTTTTTTTCCATTGGGTGATTTTGTCATCCCTGTCCAATGTCACTTGACCACACATGTATGGATTATTTCTGGACTCTTGAGCTCCATTGGTTTATATGTCTATCCTCTACGTTAGGGAAGGGTCTGCAGGGTGTTCAAGGTCTCACTACTAGACTGGATTTGTAGTGATTTTCTTGTTTACAGCCTCCAAAGAGTTTGGGATCACAAGAGCGTGCCACCATGCTCAGTATCAATTGTAGTCTCAGTGTGCCGCCTCGAGGGCGGGGCCGGCATGGCAGGCCTGGGGATCAAACCCCGGGCCCCTATGCATGCTTGTAGGCACTTTAATCTGCTGAGCTATTTGGTCGGCCCTATGTCTGTCTTTTTTGCCAATACCACACTTTTTTTGATTGCTTTAGTTTAGGACTTTGGAAATTAGAACACGAGCATATTCAAACTTTGTTCTTTTTTAAGATTGCTTTGGTTACTTTTATTTATTTTTTTGTGTTTTGGAGACAGGGTCTTGCTATGCATTTTAGGTTACCCTTGAGCTCACTTTGTAGCCCAGGCTGATCTTGAACTTGCAATGATCCTCCTGCCTCAACCTCCCAAATACTGGGATTATGGATGTGTGCCACCATGCGCGGCTCTGCTCTTTTTTTTTTCCGGAACTGGGGATTGAACTCCGGCCCTTGCACTTGTCAGGGAAGCGCTTATTCCACTAAGCCATCTCCCTGGCCCCTGCTTTTGTTTAATTAGAGCTTCTTAAATTTAAATATGTGTTTTGATTGGCATTTCTATTTTTGCAAGACTGTTATTGGTTTTGAGAGGGATTACATTGAGTCTGTAGGTTGCTTTGGGGAATATTCTTTTTCTTGCTATTTTTTTTGAGACAGGGTCTCACTATGCAGTTCAAATTGGCCTTGAGCTTACACTCATGGCCATCCTCTTGCCTCACCCTCTCAATGCTGGGATTACAGACATGCTGAAGCACACTTGGCTGTTCTTATTATTAAGTTATTATAATCTCTGTTTGTTTCTACAGTGTCTCACTATGCAGTTCAGGCTGGCCTCATGCTCACTTTTATAGCCCCCAAGCTGGTCCTGAACTCACAGTGATCCTCCTGTCTCAGGCTATCAAGTGCTGGGATTGCAGGCATGTGCCACCACACCAGATTTTGGTGACCCACTCAATGGGGGGCCAGCATGGTATGCAGTACCTGGGGATTGAACCCAGGTCCTTGTGCTTGCCAGGCAGGCGCTTATCTCCCCAGCCCTGGTATTCTATTTTGAACAGTTAGGGTTCTATTCAGGAAGTCTTTGCCTATAGATAGTTTTACCTGTTTTATATACCAGCAAATTCACTGGTTTTGTTTCTACATACAGATTTCTTTTGTGTGTGTGTGCCACAAATCAAATTCATGACCTCAGGCTTGTTAGGTAGGTGCTGTGCCACTGAGTAATATCCCTGGCCCTATTTGTTTTGTTTTGGGGCTTGAAAAAATTCAGTCGAAGACCTGGCTTTTAAATTTTTGTTTGTTTATTTATTTGACACAGGCTGTCATAGTTCAGACACATAGTGATCCTACTGTCTCTGCCTCCCTTGCACTGGAATTACAGCTTGTGCCACCATGGCTGGGGGCCGGGGAGATGGCTCAGTAGATTAAGTGCTTCCCAGGCAAGCACAAGGGTCTGAGTTCAATCCCCAGTTCTGCCCCCTCCCCCCAAAAAATTGGGGCTGAGGAGATAGCTCAGTAGAATAAGCGCTTCCCTGGCAAGTGCAAAGGTCTGAGTTCAATCCCTGGTTCTGCCCCCCCAAAAAAGTTGAGAGCACCTCTCTTGGTTTCAGGCCTGGTATGGCAAGCCCAGGGTTCCAGGGCCAGCGTAGCATGTGGTACCAGGGATTGAACTCAGGCCCTTGTGCATGCCAAGCAGACACTTAAACCACCGAGCTATCTCCCCAGCCCCAATATCTGGTGTTTTTTTTTTTTTTTTTTTTTTTTTGCGGAACCGAGGATTGAACTCAGGCCCTTGAGCTTGCCAGGCAAGTGCTTATTCTACTGAGCCACCTCCCTGGCCCCTAAAAATCTGTTGTCCTGATAGACTTGTCTTTCTGAGTTATTTGATGTTTGTCCCTAACATTTTGTAGTATGGTATATTCTGTATATCTGCTTGATCTCTTCATAATTTCCAAGTTTCTTTTTTTGTACTGGGGATTGAACTTGGCACCTTGCACTTGCCAGGCAGGCGCTTACACTGCTGAGCTATTTCCCTGGCCCCATAATCTCTAATTCTTCACTAAAATGTTCATTCATAGCTTATATTTAATTCATTCAACTTTTGTGTTTGTAATCACATTAGACATTTATGTATGTACTTGTTATAGGGTCTCACTATGCAGCTCAGACTCAGTGATTCTCCTGTTTTCAGCCTCCCCAGCACTGGGATTACAGCACTTGGTGGCTGGCTCAGTGTGCCCGGGGCCAGTGCTGCATGTGGTATGGGAATTGAACCCTGGTCCCCGAGCATCCTTAAGCAGGTGCTTAGTCTGCTGAGCTATATTGCCAGCACTTTGACATTTTAATTGAATCTTTTGTTTTTAAAATTTTATTTATTTGTGTGTGTGTGTGTGTGTGTGTGTGTGTGGCCAGCTCAGCCCACCAGGGGGCGGCGCTGGCTGGCATGTGGTGCTGGCGGATTGAACCGTGGTCCCTGTGCTTTGCTAAGCTTGTTCTAAGTAGGTGCTTTAGACCACTGAACCATCTCACCAGCCCCTTAATTGAATCTTTTATCTTTTTTTTAACATCTTTTTTTAGTTCACTGGACCTTATGGATTTGCTTATTCTTTTCAAACATACTAAGTTTTTGCCTGTAACATCCTCTATGAAATCAGCTTTTGGAAAAAAAAAGAAATCAGCTTTTGGGGAGTTAAGTGTTTTTGCGGGAGGCATTTTGTTTCCTCCCCCCGCCCATGTTCTTATTGTTCTTGTGCTGAGGGTTGAGGATCAGTTGTGGTAGAAGAAACTTTGTATGGTAGAAATCTCTTTACAGTGTATATGTTCCTGTGATACGACCTTGGCTTTGGTTCTGTTTTGGTGTTTAAATATCTATACAATGTAATAAGGTCAGTCTTTATGCTTGTGTTGGGAAAGAGAGCCATCACTGGTTATGTTGGCATCTACATACCTAACCATATATCAATGTGTAATTTAAAATATAGTTTAGTGGGCTGGCCAGATAGTTTAGTGGATCAAAATACCTGCTTAGGCAGAGCGTGAGTTCTGGTGAGCCATATCGCCCTGTCCTCGGGGCTTGCTGAGACAGCTATTGAGACTAGGTTTGCTGGCATGCCAAAACTGGAGGATCACTGTAGACCCTGTCCTAAATACATGAAAAAACAAACAAACAAAAAACATGGTTTAGCAATATGTCTTCTTTTTTTTCTTTTTCCTGAGGCCCAGTTTTTCTTTTAAGTTTCAGGCTGGCCTTGAATGTGATAATTTTTTTCCCCCTGTTTCCCAAGTGCTGTGTTATCCTCTTTTCAATAATCTAGGAAGACTGATATACATATTATTTATAACAAGTAGGCTGCAAAATAGATAAGGGAAAGAAGAAGTGGAAGAAAAATTTTCAGAAAGAAAGAAAAGAGAACAGCAAATGAAATAAAGAAGACCTTTTTTCTTTTTGATACCAGGAATTGAACTCATGACCTTCACTTGCCGGGCAGGGGTAGTGCCGCTGAACTACATCCCTGGCCCCAAGACTTTTTGATATTATTTTTTACTTTTATTTATTTATTTTTTGTGGAACCAGGGATTGAACTCAGTCCCTTGCGCTTGCCAGGGAGGAACTTATTCTACTGAGCCAACTACCTGGCCCCTTTGATATTATTTTTATATCTAGAATTTTCCAGGTAATTGCTCTGTATAACCCCTTCTGCCTATATTGTACCTTTAGCTTTCCAGTCCATGAATTCAGTGATATTGAGGGCTTGCAGAGCTTAGCAGCATTTTGCTGGCTGTGGGAAGCTTGGTATAATTCTAAGTGTTGTTTTGTTTTGTCTTTGTTTTGAAGGTCTCACTGTGTAGCCCAGGCTGCCCTTGAACTTTTGGGGATATTCTTATCTCATTCTCCTGAGTGCTAAGATTTCTTTTTTATAAAGTTAATATTTTATTTATTTTTTTAAAATTTTATTTATTTATTTATATTTATTTATTGTGTGTGTGTGTGTGTGTGGCCAGCTCAGCCCACCAGGGGACGGGGCTGGCTGGCATGTGGTGCTGGGGGATCGAACCACGGTCCCTGTGCTTTGCCAAGCTTGTTCCAAGTAGGTGCTTTAGACCACTGAGCCATCTCTCCAGCCCCCTGAGTGCTAAGATTTCAACTTGTGAACCATTACAACTGTCTCTTTTCTGAGTGTCTTAAACATTGCTATCTCTGGCCAGCCACATTTCACTTCTGTGTAATTCACTCCTTCACAAGTACCAAGCTCTATAGAGTTTGGAGGATGGATGGTGGATGGTGGCTCTGTGGGGTTCATTGGTGATTGGCAGAGTGGTGAGGGAGTTCCTGCTTTGTCACTACTCCATTGTCTTTTTCTCCTCCTCTGGATTATACTAGTTGCAACTGCTGTCTGCTCTTCAGACTCTGTCCTATGGAATGCTCAATATCTGGTTCCATGCCTTTAGCCAAGATTGTTACTTTCTTTCCCAAGGACCTGTCCTAACTCACTCTCTACCCTTTGAACCCATTGGCTTTTAGTTTCTTTAGTGCTCTGATCTGTGAATATCTCATTCACTGGGCTCTTTCTGCCAGTGTGAAGAGAGTTGGGACAAGTATGCAGTGGGCAGTGAGCTGGGCACTGATTGAAGCAGCCTAGGAGCCACTGCTATACTTGGCTTTTTCCAGGGGCTAGATCTTTTCTGAAGATGGCTTGTCACTGGACCTGTTGTGTAAGTAGTGCTAGAATCAAGAGGCAGCATTGCTGCTTTTCCTAAACATTCCTGATACTGCACTTCATTTGATGGTATTCTACATCACTTCCCTTCCTCAGTTGAGGTGCTTGATGTACTTCTAAGTGGTGTTTTGTTTTTTTTTTTCAGAACCGGAGATTGAACTCAGGCAAGCACTTATTCTACCGAGCTATCTCCCCGGCCCTTTGTTTTTGTTTTTGTTTTTGTTTGGAAGGTCTCGCTGTGTAGCCCAGCCTGCCCTTGAACTTTTGGGGATCTTCTTGCCTTAGTCTCCCTAGTGCTAAGATTACAACTGTGCACCACTATATCTGTCTCTTTTCTTTCTTTTTTCTTTTTTTTTTTTGGCAGAACTATATTTGTCTCTTTTCTGAGTGTCTTAGACATGGCTGTCTCCAGCCATCCACAATTCACTTCTGTGCAAGTATCTGAGTCCTTGCTTTCATTCTTTTGAGTAAATACTGAAAGTTTAGTTGCTAGGTCATATAATAGCTTTTTTCCCGTATTTTAGTACAGGATGTACAGGGTGTGTCAGTACATGGATCAGACTTGTAGATTGGACTCCTAGTGATCTGTCTATGTTCAGCTTCCCGAGATCTGGGATTACAGGTGTGTGCCACCACGCCCAGTCTCAATCACTGACAGTGTGCCCCAGGGGTAGAGCCAGCATGGCAGGCCAGGGATGAACCCTGGCCACTGTGTCTGCCTAAGCAGGCACTTTAATACGCTGAGCTATTTGGCTGGCCTCATCTGATAACTGTTTAAAAATTTTTTTTAGGATACTGATTTTCCACAATGGTTGTAACCTTTGGCATTCTTACCAGCAGTGCATCAACATTCCAGTTTTATCAGGTCATTGCCACTGCTTACTATTTTCCATTTTTTTGATAATTGTTTCCTAATGGGTGTAAAATGGTATCTTCTGGTTTTGATTTGGATTTCCCTGGTAACCGGTGATGTGGAACACCTTTTCACATGTTTATTGGCCATATTTTTTTCATTTCTGGGGCCATTTTTATGTCTGAAGTAATGGCTATTTTGTTTTGTTTTTGAGACAAAGTCTTGCTATGTAGTTCAGACTGGACATGAACTCACTTATAGCCCAGGTTGGTCTTGAACCTCACTCACAGTGATCCTCCTGTCTCAGACTCTCAGTTAATGGGATTGCAGGTATGCACTGCCATGCCTGGCAGAAGTGGCTGTTTTTGAAATGGGTTCTTTTTTTGTAGTTGAGTTGTAGGAATTCTTTAATACTGGAATTTGAGCCCATGGCCTTATATATGCTGGGTGTGTGCTGTGCTGCTGAGCTCTTTTATATATATGTATACCATATGTGTATACCCAGTTTTCCCTAGCATTATTTATAGAAAAAAAGACTGTCTTTTCCTGACTGGTCTTGTCATCCTTTTGGAGAAGCAGCTGACCCTATGTATGAGGGTTTGTTTATCTTTGTATTATACTTTGAAATCAGGAAATAGCAATCTTCCAGATTGTTCTTTTTTAAAGATTCTTTTGTTCTTTGAGATCCCTTGAGATTCCTTGTGAATTCTAAGGTGGATTTTTTTTTTTTGAGACAGGGTCACGCTGTGCAGTTCGGGCTGGGCTTGTGCTCACTGTTGTACCCCCAGGCTGGTCTCAAACTCTCAGAGATCCTCCTGTCTCAGCCTCCTAAGTGCTGGGATTACAGGCATGTACCGCCATGCTCAGTTCCAGGTCAAGAGGGTACACCCAGGGATCCAAGGCGGGCATGGCATGCAGGGCCAGGGGTTGAACTCCGGTCCTTGTGCTTGCCAGGTAGGTGCTTATGCTTCTGAGCTATCTCCCTAGCCCCTAGGATGGAATTTTTTTATTTCTGCAATAAATACCACTAGGATTTTGATATGTAATATATTTAATCTCTGCATTGCTTTGACTGATATATTTTAAAATGTTATTAGATATTCTAATGTGTAAACATAAGATATTTTCCCATTTATTTGTGTTGACTTTCATTTCTGATGTTGCTGGACAGGGCCTGAGGAGTTTCCCCAAAGATGAGGTGGTGATCTTAACTCAGCTTGGGGAGAAATTTCTTT